>NC_073306.1:204830192-205001056 GCF_027595985.1 Sorex araneus
ACTAGGAAAGTGTCCACGGGACAGAGGGACAGAGTAGCGTCCTTCACGGGAGACCAGTAGACCACGTGGGACGAGATGGGAGGTCGTTCCCGGGACAGGACACCAGTGACATCATTCAAGGGTAAAGGAGAGACCTCGATATCTGGGGAGGGACCCAGACCCATCTACGTTATCTACACAATAAACTTTCAATCCTCTGAGTTTTGTATGCAAATCCTTCATACAATTCTCCAGAACCCACCAGTGCAGGGAAAATCTGCTTTCGTGCTAGCCAAGGTATGGGAGGAAGAAGAGACACTGCACAGAGGGCCGAAAGGCATCCTGGGAGCCGGAGAAAAGCCACTGGCGCTGTGTGCTGACGTAGCACAGACCTCCGAGAGGCCAGCCACTGGCGGACTGAGCGTGAGCTTAGACCTCGTATCTCTGGGGGGTGTGTGTGGGGGGGGCGGGGGTCCTAAGGAGCTAATGGAATCAAGCTCTGTAATTGGCTGGATGGAGGGCGGCAGGAAAACATGAGAGGGAACCATCCATTCCGCCCGAGAGGCCGGGGAGGGCTTTGCAGAGGGTAGCGAGCGAGCAGGTCAGGAAGAATGACTAAGGGATCACTCACGCAGGGACAACGGGAGCCGGCGCAGGCGAAGCCCAGAGCCGGCCCAAACCCGCCAGCTCTGCTGGGCCTCACCCCCGAGGGTCTGAGCGGCTGGCGCTCTGACAGCTTCCTCGGCAGCGTTGACGCCACACGGCTCGGGGATCACACTGGGTTGGGTTTGGATTTTGGACCATACCTGGTGGTGCTCAGAGCTCACTCCCGACTCTCTGCTCAGGGATCACTCCCAGCAGTGCTCATCAAGGATGCTGGGGATGGAACTGAGGCTGCCGCGTGCAAGGCACACACACTACCCGCTGTGCTGTCTCTCTGCACCCCGAGGGAGCACCATTTGAGAGCTACAGCTCTGGAGGAAGGGGATGCAGGGGGTGTGGGGGGAGTGGAAAGCCCCTGAGATGCAGCAGGGGGAAAAAAAAGTGAGGAATTAACTTTTTCTTTTTTTCTTTTTCTTTTTGGGTCACACCTGGCGGTGCACACGGGTTATTCCTGGCTCTGCACTCAGGAATTACTCCTGGCGGTGCTCAGGGGACCATATGGGATGCTGGGAATCGAACCCGGGTTGGCCACGTGCAAGGCAAACACCCTCCCCGCTGTGCTATTGCTCCAGCCCCGGAATTAACTTTTTTTTTTAAATGTCCCAGTCCCGTGCGCCTCACTCTTGTTCTTTCTCTGTCACTCTACTTTATGGGTCCTCCGCTGTCCAATTGTTCGTGAATGAATCAAGTTTCTTGGAGGCACAAAAGTGAGGGTGTCCCCAAGGCGAGAGAACGTCCAAGACTGGCTTCCCGGAGAGCAGTCGGGCTTATTCGGGGAGACCAGGAGAGAGCGTGACAAAGGGAAGTGTCACTACAAGAGTGCGCAAAGCGAAGAGGTGAGCAAGAAGGGAAACACAGAGTGGAGAGCGCCCCAAAGGAGACAGTGGTCAGCTGGCCGCCGGCTACGGGCAGGCCCAGTCCAAGGCTGGGGAAGCTGCGGCATTCACCACTCAGCAGATCAGCAATGCTCTTGACAGAGCAGTCCCAGAAGAATCGGGAGGTCACTATCTCGATGTTTTTGTTTTTGTTTTTGGACAACATGCGGTGCAGCTCAGAGATTATTCCAGGCTCTGAGCTCAGGGATCACTCGTGGCAGGCTCAGGGGACCCTGTGGGACACAGGGGACTGAACTTGGATTGACCTCGTGCAAGGTTAATGCACTACCTGCTGTACTATCGCTCCAGCCCAGTGTCTCATTTTGATGGTATAAAATGAGAGGGAGGTGAAGATATAGGTAAAGGGAATGGAAATTCCATTTTTTCCCTTTTTTTTTTAAAAAAAAAACTGAATCACTGTGAGATAGTTACAAAGCTTTCATGTCTGAGTTCCAGTCATACAATGATCAAACACCCATCCCTCCACCAGTGCACATTCTCCACCACCAATGTCCCCAGTATCCCCGCCCCCTTTCCAACCCCACCCCTGCTCCGTGGCAGACAGTTTCCCCTATACTCTCTCTCTCCTTTTGGGCTTTGTGGTCTACAATACAGATACTGAGAGGTTGTCACATTTGGTCCTTTATCTACTTTCAGCTCACATCTCCCAAACGATTCCTCCAACCATCATTGACTCAGTGACCCCTTCTCTATCCCAGCTGCCTTCTCCCCCAGCTCATGAGACAGGCTTCCAACCATGGAGCAGTATTTCTGACCTTTGTGTCGACTGTCCTTGGGTGTCAGTCTCATGTTATGTTATTTTTATAGGAAATTGCTTTTAAGAGAAGTATGGGAGCTGGGGAGATGGCTCAGAGGGCTGGAATGCTTTGCATACAAGCACCTCGGCCTGGTTCTCTGGCACTGCTGGGAATAATCCACTCGAGCACTGAGCCATGAGCAGCCCCCAAGAACTACAATTAAAGAGAGAGTGAGACAAAATTTAAGAGAGGAGGTTTTTTTTTTTTTTTTTTTTTTTTTTTTTTGCTTTTTGGGTGGGTCACACCCAGCAATGCTCAGGGGTTACTCCTGGCTCTGCACTCAGGAATTACTTCTGGCGGTGCTTGGGGGACCATATGGGATGCCGGGGATTGAACCCAGGTCGGCCGAGTGCAAGGCAAACGCCCTACCCGCTGTGCTATTGCTCCAGCCCCAAGAGAGGAGTTTTTTTAATAGAGATTTTATATGACCAATGGGAAGGAAGTGAGAGGTTGGCAACATGGAGGGAGGGAGGGATTCCACAGCTAGGACACGGAACTCTACAACAGTTACTTGTTGGAGCAGTAAGAATCAGGCAGATGGAGCAAGAGAGAGAGAGAGAGAGAGAGAGATACATTTCACTTGAGAGTGTCTAATAAGTTTTGATATTTGAATAATAGGAATTAAGAACAAGATTTTTTAAATCATAAGAGAATATGTTAAGCAATAAAATCCTAATACATCTGAAAATCTCAAGTAGGCTATAATTATGAGACAATATGAATTTCCCAAATGGCCGCTAAATGTTGGAAGTCCAAAAGGAGCAAATCCAGAAAAGAAAGAGAAAAACATTACTTGGCACCGAATAGGAAATTCAAGACTTCTGAAGTCATTCTAAAAATGATTTCTTTAGTTTCACCCATGTGTCATGTTTTATGATTCAATCTGCCCTTTGTTGCGGGGGAGGGGGCCCCGGGATCCTTGTTTGATGCTCTAGGCCCAATGATTTGGTGATGCTCAAACGCCTCCATGCAGGGCTGCAACTGGTGGTCCAGGGGCCTGTCTGCTCTGAGCTGGCCCCCGGACCCCAAACCTGCACTTCATGGCCTGGGGCCACACTCGGTGGTGCTCAGACACTATTCCTGGCTCAGTACTCAGGTTACTGAGTACTAGTACCACTGAGTACTACTGAGTACTAGTTAGTACTCCCCAAGAGCTCGGGGAACCATGTGGGGTAGGGGTTTACCCTGAGCTCCCCACAGCAGCCTGTGGACCGGTCTTCATTTCTGTCCTCCTAGGAAGAGTTCATAAGGGCCTTCGGAGACTGGTCTTGCTCTTCTTTTGAAAGGGCAACCGTATTCCTTAACAAAAGTACCGATTCAAGTGTAAGCTAAAGGGTTTTTGTTGTTATTATTTAGGGTCACACCCAGCAATGCTCAGGGCTTACTACTGGCTCTCACGGGGGACCCCAAGGCATGCCGGGGATAGAACCAGAATTGACTGTGTGCAAGGCCAGTGCCTTACCCACTGGACTATTGCCCCGGCTCCCTCGATTGTGAACTAAAGTTCTACACTTCTTTATCAGAAATGATATTTTTTATTTATTTATTTTTATATTTCCACAGTTCAAGCCCTTAAATAAAGATAGACAGTTGCAGGGGGCTGGAGCAATAGCACAACGGGTAGGGCGTTTGCCTTGCACACGGCCAACCTGGTTTGACTCCCAGCATCCCATATGGTCCCCCGAGCACCGCCAGGAGTGATTCGTGAGTGCAGAGCCAGGAGTAACCCCTGTGCATCGCTGGGTGTGACCCAAAAAGAAAAAAAAGACAACTGCTGTCCTTAGATCTTGTGGGCACACCCATGGTGTGGTTCAGGAAAACTGATTTTCTCGATAGACAGGTTGTTACCATCTCAGATTTTCACTTTAGTGAATGTAACTATTTATTCAAAACCAAACTCGATGCCTTTGATACCACAAATTTTGATTTGATAAAGATTTGATACCACAACTCTCCTTTAAAACCTTGCTTTAACAACTACATTTTTGTTTGCCACACCTGTCAGTGCTCAGGGCTGACTCTTGGCTCTGTGCTCAGGAATTACTCCTGGCAGGCAGCGGGCTCTGGGGACCTTATGGGGTGCCACTCGCGCGCCCTACCTGCTGAGCCATCACTCCGGCCCCATCTTACAAATGTAGTTCCGCCAGGCAAGCTCCTTTCGAGAACAAAGACTGTAAACTAGCATGAATTACCATAAGGAATAAAATTCAGAATACGTAAAAGGAATAAGCTCACAGCTAAGGAAAAAATAAAGCCACTCCCAATACAAGATGTAGCATGTTGTGTCGTCATTTTGTAAAAGTTTAAAAAGAAGACCCTAGGGCTGGAGCGATAGCACAGCGGGTAGGGCGTTTGCCTTGCACGCGGCCGACCTGGGTTCGATTCCCGGCATCCCATATGGTCCCCTGAGCACTGCCAGGAGCAATTCCTGAGTGCAAAGCCAGGAGTAACCCCTGAGCATCGCTGGGTGTGACCTCCCCCAAAAAAAAGAAGACCCTAGAGGGTGGGTAGACAGCAGAAACCTGTTAGTTCTGTGCGAATCACTCACAGCAGAAGTCTCTGAACGGGCTCAAGGATTAAAGTCTTTTTCTGGGGCGGAGAGGGGGCCCCACACCCAGCTGCGTTCGGGGCTTCCTCCTGGCTCTGTGCTCAGGGATTACTCATGGCAGGGCTTGAGGGATCCCGGGAGGTGCCAGGGACCAAACTGTGTCTGCTGTGTTCAACACAAGCTCCCACTGCAGTTCATCTCTCCCACTCCTAGCGATTAGAGTTTTAAAATCCCTGGGATAATTGTCACAGCAGATTCCTGGGTTGAGCCCAGGTTTAGCAGAATCACAACGTGGCAGGGAGAGGCTGGTTTGTAAGGAAAAAAAAATTCTTACTAAGCTCTGCAAGTGATTCAAATACACATTTTTAAGTTTAGGGACCACAGCTTTATGTAGTTCTCATGAAACTTCCAGAAAATTCTAACTCCTTTAGAATTGGAGCTCAGGAGGAGACTACCTTAACATATGTTAAAGGATCTTATAAACTAAGATGCATGTATATATTATATATAGCATATCATAAAGTTCAGTACTAAAACTATTTCTGGTCTGGTCTTGTCCAAAAACCATCCAGAAAATGAACTGAACCCAACGTCTATTTAATTTTTTCCCCTCAGCTCGCTTGTCCTTTTAACGTGTAACACGTCAGGTACAGGACAGTAGCATCACACATCATTGTGAATAAGAAGAATTAGGCTGAGTCATCCAGGGCTCTCGAGCAGACGGCATCTTCATAACCCCCGGCTCATCTTCTCTGCTTTCTGGGTGTAATTTAACCAAATCATCCTCCAAAGAATAGTAACTGCAGCTTCAGTTGCAAACTTCAAGCCCTTTTTCTTAACTGTGGTTGGTTCAGGGCTCCTGCTTGCCTGCTGCCATCTGCTTCCCATAGAGCCAATCCACCTGATTACCTTGCAACAGAGCCCGACACTCAGCTACAAAGGGAAAACCGGCTCTACGCTTTGGTGTCCGTGGTTGGTTGCATCTGCCAAAAAATACTGCCTTAAAATTTTTTTTCAGGGGGCTGGAGTGATAGCATAGCCGGTAGGGCGTTTGCCTTGCACACGGCCGACCCGGGTTCAAATCCCAGCATCCCATATGGTCCCCTGAGCACTGCCAGGAGTAATTCCTGAGTGCAGAGCCAGGAGTAACCGCTGTGCATCGCCAGGTGTGACCCAAAGACCAAAAAAAAAAAATTTTTTTTTTCAACTACTTGGAAGATCTATGTGTTCATTTGCTTTTGTTTTGGGGCCATACCTGATGGTGCTTGGGGCTTACTCTTGGCTCTGTGCTCAGGAATCACTCCTGGTCGTTGCTCAGGGGGCTGCATGGGATGTCAGGGCTTGAATCTGGGCCAGCAGCTTGCAAGGCAAGCGCTTTCCACTACACTATCTCTCCGGCCTGTTTGGAAGATCCGAAGCTACACACAACTGAAGCAATTTCGCTGGGGAGGCCACAGGTAAATGTTACTGCAAGGAGTAATTCTGGGACTTAAAGGGGCATTTATCATTTTGTTGTTTTGTTTGTGTTTGGAGCCATACCAACAAGGCTCAGGGCTTACTCCTACCTCAGTGCTCAGGGGTAGGCTGGGGATTGAACCCAGGTCAGTGGCGTGCCTTACCCACTGCACTATTTCTCCGGCCCCATGTTATGAAAGTTCTTTGTCTCTTGACCCAATCCTCCTTTGGCCTATGCCTGCCAGAGCTGGGTAACGTCACTCAACAGAAGGTGCCCTTCCGACCCAGGTTAGTTCTCTAGCGTCAGCTGGCCTCCCTTCAGGTTATAAAATCATGAGTTTGTGGCAGGAGAGAGTGTGTGGTGCAGACTTTGGATATCTGCAAGGTGCCTGCTGGCACTCCCCCTTGGTTTTGTTTGCAAAAGGCTTTGTTGGAACCACACTCTTGCCAAAACCAGCCGTGCCCTGCAAGTGGGTGTAGCAGGTCCCATTACCCCGGGATTCTGTCCTGTCTGCTTCGTTCCGCATCCTTGAGTGAACAGAACTGGGGCAGGGGACGGTGTCCTGGTAGAGGAAGAACTACAAGGATTCCGGCATAACCATGGCACCTGGGGGACTGTTTCATTAGGACGGAGGCGGGGAACTTCCTGAAGCCACACGGTCTGGCTCTGGTCCATCATGGACCAGATGCGTATGCCCACGGGCCGGGTGTCTGTCTTGTACGGCAGGAGGATGCTGTTACAAATCTTTCAATGGCCCTTGGCGAAAAGCACAAAAGGCTCCCAAGCCCCCCAAGGGGCAAGCACGTGGGGGTGTCCACAGGGAAAGCAGATGCCCTGTGCCTTGGAGCTGTCACGGAAGGGACTGTTATTTAGAGCAGCGCTTCTTTTTTATTTTCATATTTTTTAATGAATCACCATAAGATACAGTTACAGACTCACAAACTTCTGTGAATATGTTTCAGTCGTACCATGATCAAGTACCCATCCCTCCACCAGTGCCCATTCTCCACCACCAATGGCCCCAGCATCCCTCCCACCCACCCCTCCATCCCCCTGCCCCCCTGCCTCTGTGGCAGGAACCTTCCCTTTTACTCTCTCTCACCTTTTGGGTGTAACACATGGTTTGCAATATGGGTACCAAGCGGCCATCCTGTTTGGTCCATAGTCTACTTTCAGCACGCATCTCCCATCCCAAGTGAGCCCTCTAAGCATCATTCACTTAGTGGTCCCTTCTCCATCCCGGCTGCCTTTCCCCCCAGCATGTGAAGCTGGTTTCCAAGCCGTGGAGGGATCCTCCTGGCCCTTATCTCTATTACCCTTGGGTGTTAGTCTCCCATTCTGTTACTTTATATTCCACAAATGAGTGCAGTCATTTTATGTCTGTCCCTCTCTTTCTGACTCATTTCACTTAACATGATACTCTCCATGTCGATCCGCTTATATGCAAATTTCATGACTTTATCTTTTCTAACCGAGAGCAGCACTTCTTGACCGGGGGGTGCTATATGGCCCTCTTCGAGTCCCAAGGCTGTTCGGAGAGGGTCGCAGGTGAAAAGCATGCATGTCATGAGACTAGAGGCCAGTGTGGGCAGAGGCACAGGAAGGAAACAAATCTGGAAGGAAACAAATTTGGAAGGCGGCAGCAGGGAGGGGATGTGTCGGGGCTGAGAAACACTGATTTAGAGTAGAGTAGACAGGATGGGGGGAGGTGCTGAGAGAGGGGACAGTCTCGGTTCCAGACCCAGAGAGGAGACTTCGATGTCAGGGTGGAGAGAGGAAAGGGCACCTCGAGTGATGGTCATCGGGATGGAGGAGGCAGGTGCCCTGAGCACAGAGCCAGGAGTCAGCCCTGAGCACTGCAGGGTACGGCTCCCAAACAAACAAAACACAACAAAACAAGGGACCTAGCTCTAAGGAATCAAGAAAAAGTAATGATCTGCAACAATAAAATTAGACACTTGATTAAACTCTCAAGATCTCGGGGCCAGAGAGATGTTTCAGAGTTTTGGATCTATAATTCAAACGTGCCCGACCCCAGTTTGATGCCTGAAATCACACGGTTCCCCAAGCAGTGCCTGGTGGCCCAGGTCATCCCCAGCCTGAACACAGCCCAGCATGGCGGGCTCAGGCCTCCCACTGAGCCACCGGCCCAAGCGGCTGAGAATCACTGAAAACAGCCCCTGGTCTCCCGGGGCACCGCTTAGAAAACTCCACAAAAGAAATAAAATACGAACATGTCAATATAATGAATGAATGCATTGGAAAGACTGGATAAAAGATGAAATTCCAATCGTTTTTAATCAGATGGAAGAAAATGGAAACACAATAGATCTATAATAGCTAACAAGATCCATAAAATATCGAGGATGATCTCTAATAAACTGTCCATCAAAAAACCCCACCAGGGGCTGGAGCAATAGCATAGCGGGTAGGGTGTTTGCCTTGCAAGCGGACAACCCGGGTTCAAATCCCAGCATCCCATATGGTCCCCTGAGCACCGCCAGGAGTAATTCCTGAGTGCAGAGCCAGGAGTAACCCCTGTGCATCGCCAGGTGTGACCCAAAAAAGCAAAAAAAAAAAAAAAAAAAACAACAACAAAAACCCCACCAAACTCTGAAACAAAAGAATTTGAACAAATGTTCTTAGAGCGTTAATCAGAATAGTATGGAGAAAGTCACTCTTGCCAAATTAATTTAGAGATATTAAAGAATTTATCAGAACATCTCTAGGAGCAATCTTTCTAATATTCACCTGGAATGACTATTAAAACACACTACCCAGGACTGGAGAGATAGTTTAGTGGGTAAGGCACTTGCCTTCCATGCTCCTGGCCCGGGTTCAATTCCTGACACCCCACACCGTCCCCTAATCCCGGAGTGACAGCTGCATGCAAAGCCAGGAGTCAGCCCTCACCACGGCTGGCATGGCTCCAGACTAAAACAAACAAAAGAAGCCGCATAACTATAAATATCTTCTTTTCTGTTGGGAGGAGGTGGGGGTAGATTTCTGTCTTAGTTCCTCTCTAGAATCTACTTATAACCCTAAAGAAAGTTCGAATTATAGATTCGAAAATCAACATTTCTGTTCCTTCAGTTACTGCATTAGTGAAAAAGAGATTACCATTTGTTACTTCAGAGGCTTTAAACCTGAAATATATTTTCTTTTAAGGTGTTTTTTTTTCCTGGTATATTATTTCTTTTGTAAGCTACTCCTTCTTGTCCTGGCTAATTTCCTCTAGAGAAACATGAACCCCTGCAAAGCTTTGTGGTTATTTAAAAGCACCCATTGGAAGCTTTTTATTTACTGATTAAACTTTATTTTCATACTGGCATAAAGTCAAGCTGGTGTAATAAAAGAATGCCCTGACTAGGAAGCCCAGTTCGGTCTCCTTCGCAGAGTATTTCAATCATTTTCTCTTGAAAACCAAATTAGTATGTCTCCCTCAAATACTGGCTGTGAGAGCAGTCGCATCGTTCTTAGCTGGCACTGAGCTTGCTCTTAGGAGAATTTAGTTTGCGGTATGGGCATGTCTCTTTCTGTGGCCTACTCTGCACAGATCCATGCTTAATTCAACCTCATGTCAGGGTTAGGTCATGGCTAGTTATACATACGTGTATTTCCTGTGCTGGGCTGTGATCTCTCTCTTTGTCTCTCTCTATGTGTATGTGTCTGTCTGTCTGTCTCTTTTTTGATTTGAGACCACACTCAGGGGGTGCTTAGGGTTTTTGCCTGGTGCCCAGGAATCATTCCTGGTGGGGTTCAAGAGACCATATGGGGTGTCAGGGACAGAATCTGGCTCGGCCACATGCAAGGGGAGTGCCGTTCCTGCTATACTGTCTCTCCAGTCTCCCAATTCATCATGATCATCATCATCCCATTGATCATCGGTTTTCTCAAGTGGTCTCAGTAACGTCTCCATTCTGTCCTAGCCCTGAGATTTTAGCAGGCTTTCTTTACTCGTCCTTCACAATGGTGCCACACTGGAGGCTCTTTCAGGGTCAGGGCAATGTGACCCATCGTTGTTACTGGTTTTGGCACATGAATATGCCACGGGGAGCTTGCCAAGCTCTCCCACGCAGGCAAGAAACTCTCAGTAGCTTGCCAGGTTCTCCGAAAGGGAGAACTAGGCTATAAGAGATTGCGCAGCCATAAATGTGGCCACGCACTTCCGGGAGCTTGGTTTTATAGTCTCTGAATCTTGGCCATTGATGGGATTACAATTATTTACTTTTATTCTTTTACTATTTATCATTTTTCTCCTTGATATTTTGTTTACCTATATCTTTTAGATTTCCCCCAGACAGTAAGTAATAAGACTGACTACAGAAAACAAGAAGCAAAATGATTTTATCAGTTTCACTCTTGTGCAAACATATCTTCCAAAATAGTTTTATTTCTAACATGTAAACCCAACAATAAGCCATTCAAGACGTTCTTATATTAATACAAATATAGGTAAATTTCAGATATTAGTAATTTCTAGGATTTTTTTTATTTTTGCGGGGGACACACACCTGGCAGTGCGCAGGGTTTACTCTTAACTCTGGCTTCAGGGATCAATCCTTGGGGGACCATACGGGATGCCCAGGATCAAACCTAATTGGCTGTGTGCAAGGCAAACGCGCTGTCCACTGTACTATCTCTCCTGCCCCTGTGCTGTGATTTCTCAGAGAGGGAAATTTTGACTCATCTGCATGCCTCTGTGCTCTCACTTCAGATGCTCAATGGTGGGAAAGAAGGAATGAAAGAGAAGGAAGAGAGTGAGAGAGAAGGGAAAGGAAAGGGTGTTGATTCTCATATTTTGTAGTCTTACTGTAAAATTATTTCATTATATCTTGATGTTAACATTTTAGGAAATGTATTAAATTAGCAGTGGTAAAAATCAGAGTAAAGCAGTGAGTTGCCAAGACAAAATCATAACCCAAGCTGTTCACATCTACTGAATTCCCACTATGAATTTAAATTTAAATGACTTCTGGGTTCTGACTCTTAGTCCTCTCTATGGCTTAATCGTGGAGAAACGGTGATATACAGAAGCATCCAAAGTCTCATGCAGCATAAAAGGAAAGAAACAGAGAGAAATGAGTCCCATCATAGCAATCCTCTCTAGCTCTACAATCTTACTTTGTTTTACTACATATGGTGTGGACCCTGGGTTTTATTTATGTTCAGGAGGGTGGGATTATAACTGCCAAGAGGAAAATGTTAATTTTCCTTTTTTTTTCACTTATACCTGTAAAACAAGTAAATTTTCCTGCACGTCTAACTGGTAAGCTTATAAAAAAACTTAATGTTATTGGGGGCTGGAGCGATAGCACAGCAGGTAGGGCGTTTGCTTGCACATGACCGACCCGGGTTTGAGGCCCAGCATCCCATATAGTCCCCCGAGCACCGCCAGGAGTAATTCCTGAGTGCAGAGCCAGGAGTAACCCCTAAACATCGCAGGGTATGACCCAAAAAGCAAAAAAAAAAAAAAAAGAACCTTAATATTATTAAGATAACAGACTAGGACTTTAATGGGAAGATGCTAACTTTTAAAATGACACCATAACGAAACTCTTAAGGTTCAGTGAAACAGAACCAAGTGAAAAACTGGAGGAAGCAGCAGATTGATGTTTAGGGAAAGGTGGGATTATGGTCAACATGAGGCCTTGGAATCGTGGGCAAAAAATGTAAACACAGCAGAACCTCAAACAACATGAGTTTGAATGGAGAAGGTCCACTGACACATCACATTTCACATTTTTTCCCTCCCTCCCTCCTTCCTTCCCTGTCTCCCCTCCTTCCTTCCTTCCTTCTTTCCTTCCTTCCTTCCTTCCTTCCTTCCTTCCTTCCTTCCTTCCTTCCTTCCTTCCTTCCTTCCTTCCTTCCTTCCTCCCTCCCTCCCTCCCTTCCCTCCTTCCCTCCCTTCCCTCCTTCCCTCCTTCCCTCCTTCCCTCCTTCCCTCCTTCCTTCCTTCCTTCCTTCCTTCCTTCCTTCCTTCCTTCCTTCCTTCCTTCCTTCCTTCCTTCCTTCCTTCCTTCCTTCCTTCCTTCCTTCCTTCCTTCCTGGTGATGCTCCAGGGTTACTCCTTGCTCTGCACTCAGGAATCACTCCTGGATGTTTGGGGATGCCTGGGATCAAACCTGGGTCCGATCTGTGCAAGTCAAACGCCCTCCCTGCTGTACTATGGCTCCAGCCCACATCACTTTTTATTTATTTTTCCTCTCTGCTGGTTCTACATTCACATACTTGATTGAGAACATTGGCTGGCTGAACATGCAGATGCAGTACACGTATAGCAAGGGATGATGTAAGGAGGGCTTGTGACAGTGCTGGATTGACATCCCTAACCCCAAGTTGTCCAAGTGTCAGCTGTAAATAGAATAGAACAGAAAAGCCAATTCACCGGGGAGGACCAAGCAAATGAAAAGCAAGAAAACACTGTCAGGGCTGGAGCGATAGCACAGCAGGTGAGCCCTTGCTTTGCACACAGCCGACTTTGTTTGATCCCTGGCACAGCACATGGTCCCCACGCCCCACCAAGAGTGATCCCTGAGGGGCTGGAGTGACAGCACAGCGGGTAGGGCATTTGCCTTGCATGCGGCCGGCCCGGGTTCAAATCCCAGCATCCCATATGGTCCCCTGAGCACTACCAGGGGTGATTCCTGAGTGCATGAGCCAGGAGTGACCCCTGTGCATTGCTGGGTGTGACCCAAAAAGCAAAAAAAAAAAGAGTGATCCCTGAGAGCAGAGTCAGGTGTAAACCTTGAGCCCCACCAGGTGTGGCCCCCAAACCAAAAATAAATAAATAAATAAATTCTTTAGAAAAGGAGAATACGATCAGATCCAGGGGAATGGGTGTGGAAAGTCTTCATGAGCAAGGAATTGGACTAAAACCTTGGGCAGATAAAGTGGGTTTGGGTCGTGCATGGCCTTGAATGGCCACACAGACCCTGGATTTGGTCCCGTAAAGATGATGCTGCGACAGGACAGTGGGGAGGGCGTCTGCCCTGCAAGTGGCTGACCCAGGTTCAATCCCAGACGTTTGATACCCCCCGGACTCCTCCGGGAGTGATCCCTGAGCACTGCTAGGCGTGGCCCCAAACCAAAACCCAAAGACAAAACCAAATCCTTCATCCAGGCATGCGCACACTAAGGCGCTATCCCCCAGACTTAGATGCTGACGGCGCATCTCCAAGTTCAATGCTGTCACTCCCTTTTCTGGCCGACTGGATAGGACCGAAAGAAAACAAAACAAAGACCATCAGGACTCTTGAGCCAAATTCTACCCAGAGAGCCTGGTCCTGGCAGTAGAGAGTTTCCCCTCTCTCACTCTCTGCGCCCCATGAAGAGTCAAGGGTGGGGGGTCATCTTTAAAGCAGGCAGAGCATTTGGCACTTGGATCTTGGACTCTCAGCCGCTGGAACTGTGAGATACAAATTTTGTTATTCAAGCCAAGAAAAAGTGTCTGATCTTAGGAAGAAGCAAACACTGAAGGAAGCGATAGTGATTCTGGTGCATAGAGAACAGACCAATATTCCACCTCTTGACTCCACAAGCCGACAAAGGCTTCATTATAGACAATAAATACCCTCCACAATTCATTTTTGTTGAACTTCCCTTGGGGGCTTGGGTGGGTCACACACACCGGGTCAGTTTTCTCCGAAAACCATAAGCACTTGCGGACTGAGAATATAAAATCCACCCACCTTCCCGACAGGTTCAGTTCCACAGCAATGGAAACTAGTGTCCATCTTCCTTTTTGCCACATAAATACCCTCAAAATGAGGTCTCGGATCTTCCTTTCATCTCTAAGAGGACTCTCCTAAACTACCAAAGTCATAGCCTGCAAAATCTGGGGCTGGAGCAATAGCACAGCCGGGAGGGCACTGGCCTGGCACAAGGCTGACCCGGGTTCAATCCTCAGCACCCCATGTGGTCCCTGAGCACCGCCAGGAGTCATTCTTGAGTGCGGAGTAACCCCTGAGCATCAGTGGGTGTGACCCAAAAAGCAAAGGAAAAAATCTATTTCACTGGGGCTGGAGAGATAGTACAGCAGGTGGGACACTTGCCCTGCTCTCGGCTGGTCCCTGGCATCCCAATGGTCCCCGGAGCACGGCAAGGATTGATGTCTGAGCACAGAGCCAGGAGTTACCTTTGAGCACTGCTGGCTATGGCTCCCAAACAAACAAAAAAGTAGGTTTCACCAAATGTGTAGGCTCCTGAAAGCTCCTGGAGAGTGCTCATTACCGACAGTCTGATGCCAAGTTCCTCTCAGGGGTGTGTGGGGGGGTGGGTGTGCAGTAAGGATTCATCAGTTCAATATTTACGCACTAGGGAGTTGATGTGAGACACTCAAGGCCAGCGATACAGCTTGTTACTTCTCTTTTATTTCTCAGGAGGGTCCTGCTCAGAAGCAACAAGTCACTCTAGGAGGACTTAGAGGATGAGTGAAGACCCCGGGGCCCCTAAAGATCTCCTGGCAGAGGCTCTGCAAGTAGCTGAATTTAAGGAAGAAAGACCTGATCCCGGGACCCAGGGTTATTAATAAGTGTTAATAAGTGTTTGTCAACCCAGAGTTAGGAGCCTAACACCATCGGACCATGCAGGGCCATGGGACCATAGATTAGGGCCAGAGTATGCTGGCCTCAGAGAGAACCAAAATGTTTCTCAATCATTTCAGTACCGGGGCTGGAGCGATAGTACGGTGGGTAGGGCATTTGCCTTGCATGCGGCTGACCTGAGTTCCATTCCCAGCATCCCATATGGTACCCCGAGCACTACTCCTGAGTGCAGAGCCAGGAGTAACCCATGTGCATCATCTCCAGGTGTGACTCAAAAAGAAAAAAAACAACAGTATCAACTCTGTTTTTGACGTGCTTTCATTTACTTTTTTGCATCATGTCTATCATTGAGAAATCTTCCCGAGCTCCCGTGATGAGCAGCAGGGAAGAGTGAAGGGAGCAGAGATCCAGCCCCTCTAAGAGGGTCACTGGCTCCCCCCATCACAGTGCCCTTCCCCTCTGCTTCCAGAGAGAAGGAAGGAGCAAGCCCAGCCCCCAGATGGGCTCTAGGAATCAGGGCACTCCAAACAGAGCAAGCTGACCCAGGACCAAAGGTGGGTACGCAGGGAACACATGAGCCTGCCTGCCTCTTCAGGGTTAATTATTTTTGTTTTTTGCTTTTGAGCTACACTGGCAATACTCGGGGTTTCTCCTGACTCTGCACTCAGGGATCACTTCTGGTGGGATTGGGGGACCATGTGGGATGCCAGAGATCAAACCTGGGTCAGCCTTGTGCAAGTCAAGTGTCCCCATCTCTCCAGTCCCCAGGTTCGAATTGCGTGTGTGTTTTTGGGGGTGGGGAAGGGGCTGGGGGATGAACCCTGGGCCTCAACCAAGCAAAGGCAAGAGCTGTACTGCCCTGTCTTCAGGGATGTGGAGTTTTCCCAAGCAAGCTGGTAAGAGTTCTTACAGCCAACCGTGTGTGCGTGCGAGGTAAGAGGTAAGGTTTGGAGGAGGTGAGCATAAGCTAGAGAGAGGACAGGTGCCTGACCAGCAGGTGTGGAGGCTGGGCGATGAGGTGTGGACATTGACAACAGGAAGTGCATTCATGTGAACGTTTTGGAGATATTGATCAGGAAAAAGAAGATGGAAAGCATTTAAAATGGTGGGGGTGGGATAGAGTGCCCACAGCCAAAGGTGCTCAGGGCTTACTCCTGGCTCCATGCCTAAGGATCACTCCTGTGGTGCTTGGGGGACCATGTGTGGTGCCAGGGATTAAACTGGGGTTTGCCGTACACAAGGCAAATGCCTTAATCCCAGGACTGTTTCTCCAGCCCCAAAACCCATAATTCAACTGTCTTTTACACACACGTGTGTTCATATACCTCATATAGAGAGAGACTAGCAGATGTAGTTTTCTTCAAAAGTGAATCACTTAAGTGCGGTAGCTTGTAGCACTGTTGTCCCGTTGTTCATCGATTTGCTCTAGCGGGCCCCAGTAACGTCTCCATTGTGAGACTTTGATTATTTCTGTTAGACTTGTTGTTACTGTTTTTGGCATACCGAATACGCCACGGGTAGCCTGCCAGGCTCTGCTGTGTGGGTGGGATACTCTCAGTAGCTTGCCGGGATCTCTGAGAGAGACAGAGGAATCGAACCTGGGTCGGCTGCGTGCAAGGAAAATGCCCTACCTGCTGTGCTATCGCTCCAGTCCGTGTGGTACTCAATACAATGAAACAGAGTCTTATAAAGGAAGGCAAGTTGACTACATTACAACCTCGATGAAACTTGAGGACAAGATGCTCAGGGAAGTAAGGAGAAATACTGTACGACCCTATTTAGGGGAGGTCCCTCCAGTCGAGAAAGCAGAATGGGGTTGTCAGGGCTTGTTGGAGAGAAGCCAGCAGGTGTGGTAAGTGGCTCCAGTTTTCACTCTGCAAGATGCAGCATTCCAGCGACTGGAGCACCACCATGTAAATACACTCAACGGCCCTGAACCGGCTACATGGAAATGACTATGATGATGTGTGTTTCTCACTACATAAAAATAAGAAATATGTAATTGTTTTAGAAAAGACAGTGACAATATAGCTGCTAAAAAAGCATCTTCCACTTGTTTTTGTCTCATCTTCCCTTGTGAGATACTTCATTTCCACCAATATTTTCAGTGACTGCTGAGCGTTCAATTGTAGAGATCTACCATCAATTGGTTAACCTCGGAGAATTATTATTACTGTTTTCATCTGTATCGCAGTTTAGGTGATATGGTTACAATAACACTAACATTCATGGTCTTGATGTATGAAGTCATGGCACCTCACCCGAACCCGAGTGCCAATATACCCTCACCATGGTCCCTGTGTCACATCCAGCAGGTGATTCACTGTGTCACCCCCAGCACTGTGATGATGTCTGCACACAGTGACGCCAAATCACATTGGGGTGAGAGAACAAATGGACAATGGTAAAGGTCTGTCGGGATAAACACAGACTGGAGTTTGCTAAAACAGAGGGGATGGGGGATGGGCTCTCAAGTGGACTTAGACACACAGAAAATGTGGATGGGCCCAGGCCTCCCCTCCTTCCCTGCTACAGCTCTTCTCCCGCCTGCTCTCTCTCTCCCTTTCTCTCTCTCTCTCTCTCTCTCTCTCCCCCCCCCCCCCTTTCCTCTGTCCTTTCCCATCATATGAGTAGTTAGGTGGGGCCAGAGCAATAATCTGGTGGCTAGGGCATTTGCCTTGCATGCAGCCGACCCGGATTCAATCCCTGGCATCCCACATGGTCCCCCAAGCACCACCAGGAGTGATTCCTGAGCTCAGAGCCAGGACTAACCCCTGAGCACAGCTGGGCGTGCACCCCCCATGACACCAACCAACCAGACATAGCTGGGGGGGTCCCTGCGTCTGAAAAGGCTCCCAGGGTGTCTCTGATCCTTTGCCGGCCGCCTGCGTGCCTGGGGCTCTTCACAGGAGCTGCGCCTCCCCTGCTGCGTGCCCTCCGAGTGTTTACATGGCAGTCTCATACCCCGTACTCCCATGCAGTGAATACATCCACGGAGTCACTCAGTGAGCTTCCTGCACGCTTCCTTCTTGAGAGCTCAGCCTCTCATATGCAAATCTGCTCCCTGCTTCCACAGACAAGGGGGGAGGTGTTGCCAGGGCAACCAGGTGTGGAGACAGCTGGGTTCCACACAGAAGGGATGAGTAGGATTCTTCCTGAACTAAAAGAAAGGACTGTGGTCCCCCCCCCCACACACACACACACAGAAAGCAGAAAAGAATTGATTCCCCCAAGTGACAGAAATAAGAAAATAAATCCAAAGCATGTATTCAGGAATCCTTGGTGTGATCTGTCAGGACAGATTTGTCCTCAGAAGACACAGTCTCCCTTTTCTGGCCCCACTAGACTCTCTTCCTGTCTTGTAAGTTTTTAGACACTTTCCGGATTCCCCTGTTCCAAGCCAGCAGAACCCCCGCCCCCCGCCCCCCACAGCCCATGCTTATCTCCGAGGAACAGCACCTAGCACCTAGCACCCTCTGTTTGCAGAGCACACACACACACACACACACGTTCCATGGAGTCAGCATAGCTTCCGTGAAGTTGGCAAATACTTGATCCAAGTGTGAAGGAAGGAGGGAGGGCAGGGAAGACACCGCGGGGAGAAGAAAATATCCGAGTGGGCGCCGAAACAGGTGAGCCAGAGCAGGGGGCGTGGGGTGAGGTGTTTGGCTTCGAGAAGCATCTCCCACTGCGGGGCACGGGAAGGGGAGTCTTCCTCCTGGGGCCAGTGGTGCTTGAGAGACCGGCTGTGGTCCACAGAGACCTGGGCCAGGCTGACTCTGCACCCAGCTCAGAGACAGGAGCTGAGGGCTCAGGACACCGGCACGGAGGGTGCACCGGGCTCCCAGGACAGGGTGATGCTGAGGAGAGGCACGCGAGGCCCCTGCCCGGCCCCGTCAGGCCGTCTCCTGCCCCCGTGCTGCGGGGCTGCCTGGCTCCCGTGAAGGAGCACCCGCTCGTGGTGCTCCCTGGCCAATAAACCCGGGAGCTTTAGGCACCTTCGCTCTCGTTGGTTTTCGTGCCACCTGGATTCCTCCAGCTCCTCCAAGTTCCTGTAGTTTCTACGGCACGGCCAGGCCTGACGGAGCAGCTCAGCTCGGCTCCTGGCCCCCTGCCACCCGCCTCACGCTCCCGGCGCTGTCCAAGGTAGCAGCCTGGCAAGTGCTTTTTTCACCGTGGGCTTCACCACAGGCGAAGGCCAGGAGTTGTCGGCACTGCCTAGAGGCAGAGTGTCACGTCTTGCCAGGAGCCAGACGATGCAGCTGCTTGCCCTCCGGGAAACCTTTGTGTTTAGCGAAAACTGCACAGTTTGGGGGTGGGGATATGGCTTACATATGGCGAGGGAACAACCTGCCTTGCACGCATGAGGTCTGGGGTTCAAGTCCTGGCACCACCTAAGTCAGTGGAGAAAACCTCACTGAGAGCCACACCTGGATCCTTTAACTTGACCTTTATTGAGGGAGTGGGTGATGGGGATCAAACTCAGGACATCTTCCATGGGAAGCCAGAGGGCCCCCCTCCCCATCCCATTTATGTTTGTATCCACACTGAGAGAGGAACTGAGCCACATTTGGCTGTGCTCAGGGCTTATTCCTACCTCTGTGCTCATAGATTCTTTCTGAGATTCTTGGGGAACCATAAGTGGTGGCAGAGATCAAACTGGTGTTGGCCACATGCAAGCAAGAACCCACTGTACTATCTCTTTGGTTCCAAGTTATCAAGACTTTTTATAAAATTTTTAAAAATTAAAAAATAAAAAAAATCTTAACTACAGTGTAGTTCTTTAATTGCACATTTGAATACTCAGTAGCTAGTAGAAGATCGTCCAGAAGAGCATAGTTTTTTTTGTTGTAGTTTTATGTTTAGGGCCATACCTGGCAGTGCTCAGGGCTTACTCCTGGCTCTACAATCATGAATCATTCCTGGCAATGCTCAGGGGACCATATGGGGTGCCGGGGACTGAACTGGGGTTGGCTACAAGCAAGGCAAATGCCCTATTTGCTGTATTATTGCTCTGGCCCAAGAAAGAATATTTCTACCATCACAGAGAATTTCACTACATTTGCTAATAAAAACTTCTGCCTTAGTTACATTTGCTTTTTGCCAATCGTGGGTAAAATGTGCCTTGTGCTCTGCAGTGGGGGAGCAAACTGAATCCTTGTTTCTTCTCAGGACCCACAACTGGGTGAATGACAAGGGCCACTCACAGCCCTCTTCAGGAATGGTGACGAAAAAACAAACTCCGCTCTGGCAGGCAAAAGCTTTTCTGAGCAGTCCCATTTCTTGGGTTAGGGTGGCTTCCTGGCTTTTTGACTGTGACCAACTGTAAAAAAATTACATAAGTTTTACACCCTCATCCAGTATCACTGTCACTGTCATCCCGTTGCTCAACGATTTGCTTGAGCAGGCACCAGTAACATCTCTCGTTGTGAGACTTACTGTTACTGTTTTTGGCATATCGAATAGACCATGGGTAGCTTGCCAGGCTCTGCCATGCAGGCAAGATACTCTCAGTAGCTTGCCGGGCTCTCCGAGAGGGGCGGAGGAATCGAACACGGGTTGGCCGTGTGTAAGGTGAACGCCCTATCGCTCCAGCCTATCGTTCCAGCCCATCATGCAGTATATCCATTTTTATATAGAAAGAACTTTATGAATTTCCAACGTAAATTCAAGGTTTTACAAATCAGTAATCATCCTTGAAACACACTCTGTGTATTTAGTTTTTGTAAAGTTTCATCTGAACAAATTAACACATGTTTTCACAGCCTTGGAGGTGTGTGGTTTGAAAAGTCATTGGTTTAAGAGAAGTTTTGGACTTGAAAGTTAGCACAGTGGGTAGGGGGTTTGCCTTGCATGTGGCCTATGTGGGTTTGACCCCTGGCACCACAAACAGTCCCCGATGCAGCACCAAGAGTGATACCTGAGCACAGAGTCAGGAGCAGCCCTGTGAGCACTGTCAGGTGTGGCCCCAAACCACACACAGACCCACAAAGATACAAGTTATCTACACAAAATGGGACTCAACTTCCTGCTGGAGGGCTGAAAGTCAGCTAGACAATAATTAATAGGCCACCCTGTGATAGGCAAGGACTATATCCGAGGCACTGTGTTAACCTTGCATAAAAGCCCATGAAGTAAGTACCGAGATCTGTGGAAGCTCTCAGATATTCTGCTACTCTCCAAAGTTAACCCACCAATTTCCGGGAAGCTGGGAAAAGACACAAGACTCCTAGGTCAGAGGACATTTTTACTCAAAGCTCAGCATATACTCGACTGTGATGCAAAACATCAGTGACAGACCACACAGGGCGCTGGGACCATAGGCTCCACCACCCTACACACTCTACACACTCATAAACACAGCAGGGCATGCGCCACATACGCCGTCCCTGTCAGTAGTCTATCATATACAATACCACCATTTGGGTTTGTCTAATTACACAACTATGAAATCACACACCGAAAGACGCATTTCTCAGGACGTGTCCCCTTCATTAAGAGACGCTGGCTGGTTGATTGCACTATAAGGAGACTGACAGATTTCTTACACTGATTTTCCATTTCTAATTCCCACACACATACCCAAGAGGGCCACGTGATACCTGCATATTCCATGAGGAGTGCCACTGAAGAGGAAGTCAAGCTTAAAGGACTTGAATCTATTATAATACATATGTGTATATATATATATGATTTAGCTTCTGAGAGTGGCATTATTTCTGGGGTCCAACACTGTTTGTTACTTAAAGAGACATTTAGGAACAAAAGGGTAGTCCCTGTGTCTCTCTGTGACAGGCTGAAATGCAAGAATGAACAGAGAACTGTCTTCCACCAGTCGAAACTGTGCTCATCTTCATTTTGAACTGATGAAACAACGGCTGAGAAGGGATTTAACTTATTCAAGGGTACAGAGCTAGTGACCTAAGCCGATAGAAAAGGCACCTCCTTTCACAGCCAACAGACAGGGCAAAAGGAACAGAATTAATTCATTCATTTCATCACTCAAAAGTAAAATTCGGGCAGACAGCAATTACTATCTATAAGTATAGAAGAAGCCACAGTCCTTATATTTTCTTCGGTGATCCTGTGGGAGCAGTGTGTGTGCATGAAGGACAAACAACTTTTCCTATGATGCACCTACACTAGTTGAGATGCTCAGCTTTTCAAGCTCAATGGGCCACATTCCAACCTCTCTGCAGAGTCTGCACAGATGCGGTCCCAGGGAATACGTAACTTCCAGCTGAAAGGTGGCTGGCCAGCTTTTGTTTGTTTGTTGATTTCAAAGCTACACCAATGATGCGCAGGGGTAACTCTTGACTCTGTTTTCAGGAATACTCTTGGAGGTGCTTGGGGGACCGTGTGGGATCCCAGGGATCAAACCCCGGTTGGCTGTGGACAAGGTAAGTGCCCGCCCCACTGTACTATCTCTCTAACCCCTGTCTATTTATTTTTAAATATATATAGCTTTTAAGAAAATAGTTTACTAACCCCCATCCTCAAAACTTTTGGCAACCCAATGGGAAACAAAAGATTATGTAATACAATTTGTACACTCCCAAGTAATAATTATTTCATTGGAAAGACAAGACTAAAATAGGACCAAGTGAGCCAAGAAGGAGAAATATGGAAGTGAAGTGAGTCGAGGCTCAATTTCAGAGTCCTGGAAAATGATCCTAGAGACACAGGGCTGAGAAATAATGTAAAATATTCATAGGCTAAACGTACAACGGAATGGATGCATCATCTCATCTGACTGTGGTCGTACCAGGCAAGGCTCTCAGAGATAAACGCAGTGACTCCCAGCAGCTTTCCCAGCTTTCAGATGCTCAGCAGATAGCCGCTATCAAGAACAATCTGCCTTCATTTCCTCTGTGACAAAATGGATGAATAACTGTGTTATTAGTAAGGAGGAAGAAACAGCAGTGGAGGGAGTTATTCAGGGCTAGAGATCGTGATGTCACAAAAATTGTTCAACAGTTCACACATAATTCCATTTCTGGAGCTACCATTTGTTACTGTGTGAGTGAACAATTACTTGGTTCAGTTGCCTTGTCTAAATAGAAAATCATATCCAAAAATGAAAAAGAAGGTGGTATGCCACTCTCGGATCACAAGAGTATCCTATCCCTAATCAGTTAAAGGGACGTTTTGTCCTTGTTTTTGTAAGCATACACATACAATCATGTGTATGCTAACTCTGGCATAAGCTATAACCCACTTCTTTTCATATAAATTAATTTCTTGCCCTGTATAAACTCAAGTGTTCATAGGAAAATACCAATCAAAGTGTTAAGAAAAGACCATTGGTTTTCTTCGTGCTACTCAGTGCTAAAATCACAGAGAAACAAATAAGCTTCTCATGAACACTTGTGTGATCATTGACAAGACTGAAGAAATTTTCAAAGCAACATACTTTTGAGGCCTAGAGAATGTGGAAAGAAATATGTGCAAGGAAGAAATACTCCCATCCATCCTATCCCACTACATCATGATGGTATATTTTAGTTACTCGTTCCTATATTTTAGCATAAATAGAAGTTCTAGCATAAATATAATTTAATAATCCAAGGAGAAATGTTTCCAGAAGAAACTCCAGGACAACTATGTGCTTGAATTCAAATTCAGAAATATTCCAAGTTCAATTTAAAAAAATGTTTCTTCGAGTCAGATTGTTTTACGATGACATCTTGACATCTAGATTCCCACCGTTTAAGTTCTTTTAATAGCAGACGTCATCCTTTCTCCTAGCCGCCATCCAAAGCCCAGAGCCTTGATTAAGAATCACAAGGTTGGGGCTGGAGCCATCCTACAGTGGGATCATTAGCTACTTAGGTGGGGGGTGGGGGGGAGGGGGGTATAATGGGGTGCTTGGTGGTGAAACATGTGCACTGGTGAAGGGATGGGGGCTTAATCATTATATGACTGAGACTTAAACCTGAAAGCTTTGTATTTTTTTTACGGTGATTCAATGAAATAAATTTTTTTTTTAAAAGTTAGTCTTGCATGCAGCTGACCCGAGTTCGATCCCTGGCACCCCATATGGCCTCCCAAGCAAATGCCAGGGGTAATTCCTGAGTGCAGAGCCAGGAGTAATCCCTGTGCATCACCGGGTGTGACCCCAAAAGTAAAAAACAAAACAAACAAAAAAACCCAATCACAAGGTTGGAGCTGGAGCGACAGCACAGCTGGTGAAGTGCCTTGCACACAGCAGACTTGGTGCGACCCCCAGCACCCCACACAGTCCCCGGGGCCCACCGGGAGCCATCCCTGAGAGCACAGACTCTAGGAGAGTAAGTCCTGAGCCCTGCCAGGTGCTGCCTCAAGCCGAACAAACCCAATTACAATGACGGGGTTGTCTAACTGGTCTTTTTTGTGTTTTTTTTTTTTTAAAAAAAACGATTTTGTTTTCTCTGGATGAAAGAGGGTTTCTGCAAATCCTCCGGCTGCAACATTGCCTACAGAACTCACTTGGCTTATCAAGCCCTTCAGAAGAAAGAAGCCACGAGTGTCCAGCAGTCAGGTCTGCTGCTACTGTCCGCGGCCCAGGATGGCAATGGGCTGACGGGACATCATGAGCCTTGCCCCACAGAAAACCCATTTAGCTGCACAAGCACTTCCTAATACTCCAGCTTTGATTAACCCCCGGAAGCCAGATCAGTCCCAAAGCTCAGCTGGGCACAGGCCAGCGTCACTGGAGATGGAGCCCCCCCTGGGTGAGCCGCCCACACTCGGGGGGTTCCCTCGGTGCTCCCTGTGTGGCTGTGACACTGACCCTGAAGGTCCACGTTTTCAGTGCCACGTGGACTGACGCTCCTGAACGTGGTGACTCTAAGAGCGTGGCCTCACGGCTGATCCCCCCATGTTTTCAGAGAGGGCGTCTGAGTGTGGCGAGCTCAGTGAACGCCTCAATGCCCCGTGTGAGACGGAGGGAGAGCAGAGAGGACGGAGGAAGACACAAGCGATCAGTGCCAAGCGGGATTCAAACTAAAATGATTTAGGCCGCTTTCTGTGCTTTGTGCCGGAATTGAGCACACATTCATCTTCTTTCACACTTTGCCTGTTTGATGCCAGAAGAAAATAAAAACTCAGGTCTGGGAGATGGTCCAAAGGGCCGATACTCAATTCCTGGCACCTCGAGTCTCCCTGAGCACCAAGCCAGGAGTAATTCCTATCTTGCACCTCTGCACAGCTGGGTGTGCCCAATCCCCTTTTCCCCCCAAAAAAATTAAGTTTCATACCCCACCTCACGGATCTGCTCCTTCTGTAGTTCGTACGGCACAGAAGCAAGGCTGGAGGCCGGGGGGGCTGAGGCCCCGGGCACAGCTCCCTGCCCACCTGCCCCCCCCCCAGGGCTCATCATAACACCTTCCCTTCTCGCAGGTCAACGAAATGAAAACTGTTCTTAAAGTCTACTGTACTAACCAGTCCAATGAAAAAACAAAACCAGCAACACCCATTTTAGCCACGTACAGTTTCCATTTAGGCGTTACAACTCCCAACTAGCCTGTTACAAACTACGGCCCTGGAAGATACTAGTTTGGCAGCTCAGTCACTTTATGTGTACAAAAACAGGAAGAAATCTATTTGTTACCAAATTAAATGTGCGATGAATAGCAAGGCATTTGGAGGGTGGGGGAAGCTTCCTTGATCACAATCGAGAGGGGCTGAGGGGTCACTCAGGTGGCTCCTGGCTAACCAGACCGGTAGCCCACGGAGAGGACTCGAGGATGCAGTGCTGGCCACAGCCGCTGTGTTCAGGGGCCCTCGCAGTGCGGGACGCATGAAACATTTAGACATGACACCTTTCATTTGTGCAGGGTCCCTACAAAGAACGCTCTCCTCACCCCGTGCTCTCTCCCGGGCCAGGCGATGATGCAATTTTGGGAGGCATGTCATGTTTCAGCATTCAGCCCAAACCCGTTATCATTCATTATAAGTGTGTCTCGGGGTTAAACGCCAGCACGGAAGCCGAAGGCTAGTTTTCTCACTGCCATACTTTGTCACGATTGAAGTGACGGTCCTGAAGCTCGGTCTAGGCTCGCCTGACAGCATTACTCGGCTTGCAGTGTCCTCTCCAAGGCACCTCACCTCACCCCTTGGCACTCCACAGAGGGGCTGCTGCCGGCTGAAACAAAATAGCGATCTCCAGGTGTTTTCCGTCTACGAGACACAACCTCTCAACTTTTCTAACAAGGAAAAGTAATCATGGTGACGTCCCTGCTCTTCTGTGGACAAACGCCACCGCCCAGGGATGGCTTATATTTAGTCTATGAAGAAACACTGAAATCTCCTTCAGAACAAAAATGGGTTTTGCTTTTTAGATTACACCGGGGGGTAGTAAAGGCAAGATTTTTCAGCCTCAATTTTAAGGCATTTCTTTTTGTATGAAATTCTTAAAATAACATGGTTTTCCACGTATTATTAAAAATACATCAGGAGGCATTTATTTAGTTGGGAAGTGATTTGGAGGGGTGGGGGGAAAAGCACATCATTCCGAATGTAACAAAATGAGGGAGATGTCTAGGCTGGACCGTGTCTGTTTGGAGTCTACACATTAGACTATTTGTCCCCATTCACTGCAAACCATATTGCAGAAGTTAGGAAGGGGACAGGAGGGGAAAGGGCAGGGATAGAACTCTGGTGGCACCATCAGCAGTCTCGGGAATGTTCACCTTTCTTTGGGCACCAGGATGCCCAAGCGTCCAAAGACACTGGCTTGGGGCTGGAGCAATAGCACAGCGGGTAGGGCGTTTGCCTTGCACGCGGCCGACCCGGGTTCGATTCCCAGCATCCCATATGGTCCCCTGAGCACCGCCAGGAGTAATTCCTGAGTGCATGAGCCAGGAGTAACCCCTGTGCATCGCCGGGTGTGACCCAAAAAGCAAAGACACTGGCTTAGCGCCATTAGCGGGGGCGCAGCCAGTAGATTCCCTCTCCCCCGCCAGGAGCACTGTGGCCAGCTCGTTCCTGCACTTCTGTAGTGCTGGGCGGCACCGGCTCGTACGGGCCTGCTGCTGTCCATCTAGGGCTGTTCTCACATTACTGCAGGGGTGGGCTCCGTCACCTGATGGCCCAGGGTCACGTGGACGCCGTGGGCAAGAGTTCCTGCGGGCTCAGGCGGCGCCTGCATAAGGCCTTGTTGGAAGAAACCACCAAGCACTGGCCGGGCGTCTGCCCTGAGCTCGTGACCCCCGCACAGGGAGCTCACCTGGGACCGACTGATCCACTTTCATTCATTTTTGGCTTTGGTGCCACCTCCGGCGGTACTCCTGGCACTGTGCTCAGGGACCAGATGCAACGCCAGGTCAGCTGGGTGCAAGGCAAGCACTTCCCCGCTGTACTGTTTCTCCAGCCTGCGACCTACATTTCTCGGCTGTCATGTTCTGTGTCTGTGTAGACACAGAGCGAGGGTGAGCATCAGGGCCGAGTTTCACAGCATGACCCAGCACGCGTGCGTACAGGGCTAACACGAGCACCATGAATACAGGCTGTAAGCATTTCTTGCTGTCAAAAACGAAATTCATCTGAGCGCCTTGAAAGATCCTAGTGGCGGGGCCAGAGCAATAGCGCAGTGGGGAGGGCGTTTGCCTTGCACACGGCTGTCCTGGGTTCGATTCCCAGCATCCCATATGATCCCCCACGCACCGCCAGGAGTAATTCCTGAGTGCAGAGCCAGGAGTACTGTGCATGGCAGGCTGTGACCCCCAAAGCAAAAAAAAAAAATCCTAGAGACTTTGTCCCACCATTCATGAGTCGGGGAGCACCCACCCACCCTAGCTGAGAGAACGGGGCTCAGCGGAGCTGCAGGAACAAGAGCTTCAGAGAAAGAAAGGAGTGGGCAAAGGAAGTGACGCTGGGCAGAGACCTGCCTGCCAGCCGTTATTGCAGTTACTTTCTCTAGGAAATGGCCCGGGTCTGACTGGCAGATTGCCTAACCCGTGCAGACCAGGCACTTCCTGAGCCAGTGCTTTCTAGGAGAGACCAAAGTGTGGACGTCTGGGGCCTGGGGGAGGTGCTGGGTGTGACCCCAAAAGCAAAAAAAAAAAAAAGATCCTAGTGGCTTTGTTCGACCATTCATTAGCCGAGGAGCTCTATCTGGGGCCGTCGACTTTGTTTTCAACACCGCAGGCGCGGTGGAAAGCTCAGGGGTGAACTGAGTGTTGCTGGGCTCAGTACCACCACTGGCCCTCCGCCCGAGGTCTTGTACTCACTCTACAGGGGAGAGTCGAAAGCTTCCTCCGTGACGAGTCACCCTCACTCAGGGCAAGCGGAGAGATCCTTCCTGCTCTACAACACATTGCATTTTATTATTAAAAAAGATTTTTAAAGCATGTTTTGTTTTTTGTTTTGATTTTTTGGGTCATACCCGGCAATGCTCAGGGGTTACTCCTGGCTCTGCCTTTAGGAATTACTCTTGGCAGTGCTCAGGGGGCCATCTGGGGTGCTGGGGATTGAACCCAGGTGGGCCATGTGCAAGGCAAACTCGCTCCTTGCTGCGCTATCACTCTGGTCCCTTGATTTTATTTTTTACTTCTCATTGTTGATTTGGGGCCACAGCTGGCTGTGCTCAAGGAGCACTCCTGGTGGGGCTTGAAAGACCAGGTGGGATGCTGCGGATCTAACCCGGGTTGGCCATAGGCAAGGCAAGTGCCGTATCCATTGTGTTATTGCTCTGGCCCTTTGATTTTGGTTTTTAAAATTTTCATCTTTGCCTATTAAATTGACTTCATAATCCAAGACACATGCCTTGACAAGACAAATTATTCAAGAAAATGTTGGGCCAGAGAGATATGCCTGCAGCCAATCCCTAGCTTGTTCCTGGCATGAGTGGTCCCTTGAGCATCCTGAGTGTCGGCCTGGGGTACGGGCACTGCCGAGGTAGCCTGGGCAGTCTTCAGCACCGTGGGGCCTCACCATGAATCACCAGTCTAGGTGGACCCCCAGAACTCCTGAGCACTGCTTGGGAGGCCCTCCTCCCAAAGCTGGGAAACATTTACAATAAAAAGGAAGGTAATTCAGGGACTGGAGAGATGGTACGGTGGGTAAGGCACTTGCCTTGCATGTGGACTGACCTGGATTCCATCCTTACACCCAAATATATGGTTCCCAAGCCCCGCTAGGTGGAATCCTGAGCACCAAGCCAGGAGTAATCCGTGAGCACCGTCAGATATGGCCAAAAAACAAAATAAAAGACACCGGGTGGTGCTCAGGGCTTACTCCTGGCTCTCTGCTCAGTGCTCACTCCTGGTGGTGCGCAGCGGACTATATGTAGGGGGGAAGGCAGGCGATGTCAGCACTTTAATCCCTGTACTATCTCTCCAGCCCCCAAAGAAAATATTTTTTAAAAAAGATGGTATTCTGGAAATTCACCATCAAGGGATACTTTATTCCACGATTACGGGTGTCAGAAGTGGCACATATCCTTCTTAGATGTTTATGGTTCAGTGAAGTCAGACTCTGGCCTGCTTGGGCTCAATCAATCTGCGGCCTCAGGGTGACATTTCAGTGCATTTCATGACTCAATTCTTCCACAGTTCTATCTGCGCTTTAATGGGACCTGCATTTACAGAGAGAGCTGGGCTGCCATTTCACCTTGTAAAGGGATAATCACATTTGTAAACTAAAGGTAAATCCAAGAACAGTAAACTAAAAACAATTCTAATTTTTTCCTAAATATTGCCCTCCCCCCCCAAAAAAAAATAAAACCACACTACTTGGGTCCTAGCCATGAGTCAGCCACCTCAGTTGCCTGAACATTGCCTGGAGGGGCCTCGAGTCCTCTGAGCACGGCCTGGAGTCCCCGCCCCACCCCCCAAAGTGCTCCTCCTGATGGTCAAAACAATGTCTGTAATCAAAGCAAATTATAATTTTCTAATTATGGATTTAATCAAAGCAAATTAAAAACCTGAAACTCATGGCAGGTGCTAAATGACACCCCATTTTGATACTGGCGGGTTATTTTTCAAGTGGATTTGTTCACCCCTAAGGACTGAGTGAGGGCATCTCGGGTTGAAACCAAAGGAAAGAAATCAGACCAAAAAGGTCTGAAGGCAGGGGCAGGGCCCTCGCCTTCCTTGAGGTGGTGCAGAGGGGCGAGGGGTGGGGGGTGGGGGGGAGAGGCACGAGGCAAGGATGGGTGAGGCGGGAGGGGTTACCTGCCAGACTTTAATTCCCTGGGACTTCCTACCACCACAACTGTCCCTCCTTCTAAACAGCTGAACTGGGCCAGAGCTATAGTACAGCAGGTGGGGCGGCTGGTTTGCAAGTGGAAGACCAGAGTTTGAACCCTGGCACCCCAGATGACCCCCTGAGCCCCACCAGGAGTGACCTGAGGACAGAGCCAGGAGAGAGCCCTGGTCACTGCCAGCTGTGGCCCAAATCCCACACCCTTCAAAAAAAAAAAAAAACAAACAAACCTAAACCCAGGATAGAACAGAAACAAACTCAGAATATATGATTCTATAACAATGGAGAGCAAATAATTATCCCATCCGAAACGTAGATACATGCATCTAAATAACGAGCGATGCCAGTTTTTTTGTGGTCAGTGGGCCCAGAATTTCTAAAAGAGAGATCGGGCTCACTTCAGGGGCCAAAGCGGTAGTACATCGGGGAGGGTGTTTGCCTTGCACGAGGCTGACCCAGGTTCAATCCCCAGCATCCCATAAGGCTCCCTGAGCACCTTTTGCGCGCCAGGAGTAACCTCTGAGCATCTCTTGGTGTGACCCCAAAACAAAAAAAAACGTTAGAATTGATCTCTAGCATAAAACACCACCTTCTTCAGGGTAAAGGCAAGTGTTTTCTCAAAACCATAGGATTGCAATAAAAATTAAGGTTACTCTGCAACATGACTCCATAGGACCACTCTGTAATTTTAATTCTTGGCTCAATCAGTGTCAATATCCATTTTCTTCTTTTCCTTCTAAGAAACAACTATGTTCATTGTCATCTCTGGAAGAAATGGGGGAGTCCTCAAAATCATCAAAATTAGGGACTAGCATAGTAACTCAAAGAGGTGGGTCTCATGCCTTGTACTTCAGTGCTGCAGGCCTTATTCCAGTCTTTCTGGGTGAGTCCCTGGTGCTGGGGCCCTCCACCCCCTGAATCACAGGGCTCATACAGCGCCTCAGAGTGAGGCCAAAGCATGAAACCCTCAGGCCTGGACCAGGTTGAGTATCTGGGACAGCCCCTAGTCTCCCAAGCACCTTAATCAACAAACCATAAAAGTCAGTTTCCCTATTGCACTGGACATTTCAAGCATTTAGAGTCACACGTGGTCCGTAGTCACCCTAAGGGTCAGACAGCAGAACGTTTCCATCCCCAAAGCCAACTTACCGGCCAGCACCCATCTAGAGAAAGGCCACTGAGAGACGCCAAGAGCTGTTCATTCATCACGTGGGAAAAACATTCCAAAGCCCTACCTAACAGTGCTGGCTTGATTTTGAGAATTCTGGTGATAGGAGGATGTTGAATTTAAGGCTGTTGGCAACGATTCTGTATCTCAAAATATTATTCCAACTGGCCTGTGTAAAATCTCTTGGCATGAAGACTTTCGATTGCAACAAACTGTCTTTCAACATTCAAGCATGATAACTGCAACCTGGCAGAATTCCAGTAACTTAGGAGCTCATTTGAACAATTTATGAAAAAAACAAAAACAAAAAATATGGCACCATCCGCTGCAGGAAATTAAAAAATTATTGTTCTATTACATAAAGGGGCCAGAGAGCTAGCTCAAAGGGCTGTGTGCAGGGCTCTGCTCTCGGGAAGCCTGTGGGACCCCCAGCACGGCACGGACGCCTGGAGTAGCCCCTGAGCAATGCTAAAGACGGGAGGAAGAAAACAGCCACGTCTCGTACCCCCAGCATAAGGAAAATATTTATTAGGCACCGGGAGTAATAAATCAAAGACTTGGAGCAAATCTCTCACTCAGCCTCACCGAGAACCTAATCAGCACTGCGGAGAAGATTCTGGGTGTCACAGACCCTGCGAGAGAAGAAGGAAAATTCTTGGCGAGGGGAAAGACAGAGAGACAATGCGTTATCGTGTCGGTGTCTGTCTTGCTTAATCAGTGACTGAACAGTTCCCCAGTGGCGAGATTACAGCGAAACCAAGCGGGGAAGATTCCAGGGACTAGCGGCTCACTCCTGTTTCCTGCTGGCAGTGCTCAATGCTGATCCGGCAGCGGGGAAATAAAGCAGGAGTCCAGTGGGAAGCATGTTCTCAAGCCCTTCCCAGCCAGGTTCCCCTTCCTGCCTGTTCCCTTCCAGGGACTGGCCCATAGGTCACACGCCACCATCCCCCATTTAAGTGATGGGCCCCTGATAGCTCCCCGGGAATATTCTGGGGGCCCACGGCGTGGGGGGGGGGAGCAAGTGACCCCGGGTGAAGGAACACTGGTCTAGAATATAAAGCAAAGGGCGATCTTGAGCATCGCAGAGCCAAGCGAGTGAACACGATTTGCCAGGGCTGTCACCTCGTGCTTAGCTCTTCAACAGCCCCTACACACAAGGAATGATCATGTTTCTGCAAAGCGAAACGCAGCACAGGAAATATTCCACCGAGCAAGCTCTCCCTCCTTCAAAGCAACCCGCGAACGACTTTTGATGAGAAATGCAGGAATTAACTTTTGCTCTAAAGACACTCCGGTTGTTGATTTAAATAATCCAAACAGATTGCCGTGGCAGATTAACAACCACTTCCCAAATACTTGAAAAATATTTGCGTAGGGCCGTAATAGCTACCGACAGCTATGACTGCTAGCCGAACTTCTTGATCCTTTCATTTCGCAGGCCATTTTGATCATTGAGTCAATGATGACACAGGGCTGGGGAGACAGCTCAACAGGCTTTGCGGCAGGAGACCCAGGCTCCAGCCCCACGTGGTTCCCAAGCACTGCCAAGAGTGACCCTTGAGCACCGAGGCCCCAGTTATTTTGTGGGGAGTAGCCCCTCCCCCAGGTGTGTACATCAAATTCAAATTCCTATGTTTATGCCTTGAAGGCTAAACTCCCGTTTCCACTTCCCGAAGAGATCAGAGCTGCAGTCACTCCTGCAAGGAGGGGCTCTTGGCCCGGGGAGTGAGGCTGTAAAACCCTTTGCAAATATCACCTTTATGACTTCAGCACTATTTGTTCCTGGAAGAATTTAAATAGATCAACCTATTAGCTGCTACCTGGGGGTGGATACAATATTCACATGCCGGTCTCTCCTTTATTCAGCGCAGGACAGAGTTAGAACCCGGCCTTAGACAAAAATCTGCGGGCGATTCAACGGGGGAACCGGCGTCGCCGCAGCTCTCATTAGCATTTAGACGCTGTTCCGGTCAGAGACCCGAGAACTTACGGAGAAAAAAAGCCACACACACACACACACACACACACACACACACACACACACACACACACACACACACAAGCCAATATGCTCGTCGGTGTCTGCGGCTCCCTGGGAAGTAGCAAGTTGGAAGGGGGGCTCGCGCGGGGAGCGGGAGGGCTCCCCGGGGGGCTCCGTGGCCCCGTGCTCGCCAGCCTGCCTGCCGCCAAGCCCGGCTGCCGGTACCGTGGCACGACCCGCTCCCCCACGCCGGCCGGGCCAAGCGTTGGCAGCGCCACCAGAAGCCGTGGGGGGCTCGGGTGGGCGCAGGCGAGCAGGACACGCAGCCGAACCCGGGCGAGCCTCTCCTCCGCCGGCCGGCTGCTTCGGGGTGCAGCAGCCCCGACACCCGGGCTCTCTCTCCCGTCTCCCCAACACCCAAAGCGGAACACTTTTTCTTTCTTTCTTTTTTTTTTTTTTTTTGCTTTTAATCTTGCAACGCACGGTCAGAGCCCGCCCCCGCGGCGCTCCCCGGAGCAGCCCGAAGCCCGTGTGGGTCCCGGGAGGGCGCGGCGGGCCGGAGCGCGGGACGCAGAGTCGGGGCGGCGCGCGGGGCGCGCACACGCCAAGTTGGGGGGGCGCCCTCCCGGGGGTGCCCGGCCGCCCGGCCCGGCCGGACCCGGCGGCCACCGGGAAAGGGACCCGCGCTGGCCAGAGACGCCCGCAGGCCCGGGCCGGGTCCCCTCGGGCCGGAGCGCGCCCCATCAATAACAAAGGGCCTGGGGACCGCGCCTGGGGGGGGTGGGGGGCCTCGGCGGGGCCGGCACGCTGGGGGGCACCCGGGCCTGGGAGCCCTCGCTGGGGGTGGGGTGGGGCGCCTGCGGGCTCCCGGCTGGCCCTGGCACCCGGCAGGCCCCTGCGGGCGCCGCGCCTACCTGATCCGGGCTGCGGGGGCGCCTGGCGGGGCTGCACCGGCGGCGGCGGCGGCTGCAGTGTCGGCGAGCGGGGCGCTGCCTTCAGGAAGGGGTGGGATCTGCCCGCCCGCCCCCCGCCTCGGCCCGGGGCCCGCCCCCGACACCCCCCCGGCCGGCGATCGCCCCGCGGGGCCCCGCACCCCGAGCGCGGCGGGCGGAACCGCGGCCCGGCGGGGCCCGCGGCGGCGGGGGGCGGAGGGGCGCGTTGGCTCCGCCCGGCCCGCGCGCGCGTCCTCCCGCGGGCTCCCCGCCGTGCCCGGGACCCACGCCCCGGACCCCGGCCTCACGCCCGGTGGCCGCCGCCGCCCCCCGCCGCCCCCCGCCGTCCCCGCCCGGGTGGCACCTTGTCGATGACCTCGAGCGGCCGCGCGGATCCTGGAGCCCCAGCGCCGGGGACCGCACCTCGCCGCCGCGCGCTCCGACTCTCTCTCGACGTGGCGCACCCCGCGCGTCTCCCCGCGGGGGTCCCTGCTCTAGGGGAGGGAGGTGGGGGGACCGGCAGGTGCTCCTGGCCACACCTCTGGGTTCCTTTTAGGGGGTGCTCCCCAGCACGGTCCCAAAGCTCCAGTCCAAAGTGGCATTGGTGGCCCTTGTCTAGCCCGTGAGTTTTCTCCTGGCTGTTAAGGCTGCGATTTTCCCTCCCTCCCTTCTTCCCTCCTTCCCTCCCTCCCTTCCTCCCTCCCTCCTCTCCTTCCTTCCCTGTTTTTGGGCCACACCCAGCGGTGCTTAGGGATCACTCCTGCCTCTCTCCGCTCAGGAATCACACCTGGAGGTGCTCAGGGGCCCCTTACGGGATGCCGAGGAGAACCCGGGTTAGCTGCAAGCAAAGCAAGGTCCCTACCTGCGCCACTACCTCTCCGAGACTGTGTTTCTCTAGCCCGGGGACCTCGTGGCACCACCTCAAGGAATGGCTGCTACCCCCATACAAACAAAAGCGTCATGTGAAGCTGGAATCCAAGAGTATGTGCCCTTAGCCAGCAGCGTGTGTGTGTGTGTGTGTGTGTGTGTAAAGGGACTGTAGTCTTCATTCCATTCTCCACGTGGCTGTGTGACCCCCCTCAAGTTAAAAATGACCATTTTTAATTCCTCTTCCAGGAATGAGCCGCCTCTCTGACATAAAGCCCCTCACACACCAAGCCGGACTATTGATGCCATGCCTTTCGGACAGGACTTCCCGACCGAGACCTTCCTGCTTATTCTTTTGGAACTTCTGGAACCATCCAAACAAGCAGTGTTCCTTCTCAACTGTTTCATCAGAATCACTAGTGAGGATTGAAGCACACACACACACACACACACACACACACACACACACACACACACACGACAGGAGAGATAGCATGGGAATTAAGGTGCTTGCTTGAGGCCCAACTGGATTAGATTTCTGGCACCACCTGCTTTTTCTTTTGGTTCTCAGAGCTCACTCCTGGCTCTGCACTCACAGATCACTTCTCTCAGTACTTGGGGAAACATACGGGGTGCTGGGGATTGAACTTGGTCGATCATGTGCAAGAAATGCCCCCTACCCACTGCACTATCCTTCCGGCCCCCTGGCACTGAACATCAACCCTCCCCTCCCCCATTGCAGGTTCTAAGCAGCATGGGGTCCCTGGGCATGGGGTTAGGGGACTAGCAGGTGGTCCCAAGGCCTCTCAGCACTGCTTGGGAGACCCCGAATGCTGGTTCACCTCAAACCCCTTTAGTCAGAACCTGGATTAAGGTAAAGGTAGGGCCGATGCATGTAAGTATTCTGATCAAGAGTTACAGGTGACTAGATCACCCCCTCTCTTGGGAATGGGGTCCCTGATTTGTGAAATATCCTTACTTTTCCTTTTTTTCTTTTCTATTGGATGAGTCTTGAGAATTCCTGTGCTGTTTAATTGATTCTTCACCTTGGTTAGCCCCGCTCTTGGGGGGGGGGGGGTACTCAAGTCCTATTTAGAAGACTCCAGGGACTGCTTTCTGGGGACCCTCAGCATGACAGTTCAGTGTTGACTTGCTGATGAGGGGATGCTCAGGCCGAGTAGTGCTCGGGGTCACAGGGCCATCCCTGGTGTCGGCGTGGGCACTGGCGCCCTGTGAACCCTCTTTCCTACCCTCCGCCCCGCCTGGCCCCTTTTGGCTTTAAGAAAGCAACTCAAGTGTGTAAGGACAGCAGATTCAGTGCCATTTGTCAGCCGCATGAAATCATTGCTACCAACATCTCCAAACTGTCCATCCGGATAAACCCGGAGAGTGAAATAAATGACAGCGCTGACAATGTATTGGCGGCTGAAATATTATGTTAGAATGCGGGCCGTGCAGGCGTGTGGACTGCTGATTCTCTAAATGTCACGAGCGTTCCCATGAGTCTTCAAGAGAATGGAGGACAGAAACCCACTGTGCTTTTCTCTTCCTGTGATTGGCTTTGGTATCCCACCCATTAACACGGATACTCGATATGATTGAAGGTATTTCAAATTTTAAAGCGTGTAAGAATCCGAATCCTGGAACTGGTCAGCATTAAGATTGAAATGAAACCTGTAACGTTCCTCTTGTGTTCTACAATGATCTATTAACGGTTCCAAAATGGCTTTCGTTGGCAAGGAAAGAGTCCAGTGCCGAATGGAGAGGGTTGCAGGCAGGAGAGAGATGCCGCCACTCGTTTTATGGGGCAGCATAAAGACTCTCCAGGGACATAATCATTCCCAAGGCCACCGGATGACGCTGCATGATTTGACACTGTCTTGTGCCTCATCTGTGACCCACATGCTGAGTCTGAGCTGGGGTGGTGACTGCTTTGATGGACACGAACTGTCACCCCACTGAAGTGACCACAGCACGTTTAGAATTGCAAAGAAATTCTATATTCTCCTTCATTCCCTTTCTCTTGGGCAGCTACCTTGTTGTTGCCTATGGTTCAGGTCACTTCCTTGATTTGGTTGGAAAACAGACTTCAGAAGGTGTAACTGGAAACCAGAGAGAGATCTCAGTGGGCAGAGCGGGTGCTCCTCTCCCTGGCACGATCATCTCTGAGCACCCCCAGGAGTGATGCTGAGCTCTGCTCTGAGGAGGGGCCAGCCCCTAAACACCCCCAGATCTTGCTCCTAAAAGAAGTAGCACCCCCTAAAGGGTGCTGCCAGGGGGTCCTGCTGCTTGTCGAATTGTTATGAATCATGAGAATTGTTTTTGAATTCTCTGTATCACACAATCATTGCAACCCTTTGCCAACCACCTAAGATTCAAGTTATCGTTGATAAACAACAAGCCCACATACCTTGTTAAAAGGGCATTTGACCTTGGCCTTTGATCTCTATCAACATGGACTGAAGAAAGTCAACCTCAGGGAGAGGGGAAAAAGAATTAGAGAAGGAGGGCACATTGGGCATGGGGCATTCGGTGGTGGAAGGTGGATTTTACTTCCTCCTTGACAGAAGCCCCGGATAATAACTGTCAGCTCCTCCCACTTTTGCAACAGCGGGTAGAGTACCCAGAAGACTTGCAAAGGACTGACCTCGAAAGCTCAGCAGGGCCGGGCCTGGTTAGTACTTGGATGGGAGACCGCCTGGGAATACTGGGTGCTGTAGGCCTTAAAAAAAAAAAAAAAAGACTGGGGCTGGAGCGATAGCACAGTGGGTAGGCGTTTGCCTTGCACGCGGCCGACCCGGGTTCAATTCCCAGCATCCCAAATGGTCCCCTGAGTACCGCCAGGAGTAATTCCTGAGTGCAGAGCCAGGAGTAACCCCTGTGCATCTCCAGGTGTGATTTAAAAAGAAAAAAAAAAAAGACTTGCAGAGGGGTGTCCCCTGTCCTCCTCACTTTCCTGGGGTATCAAGGGGAGTGATGAGAGGAGGGTGTAAGTGTTCCTGCCCCACACCCCCACCCAGTCCCCAAAGGTGAGGCGAGGGGCTCTCGTGTCACCTAAGTGGAGTGAGGGCTTCAGGCAGATCTGTCTCAGGATTGTCCCTGCAGCCTGGCAGCGAACATGGAGGGGCGGCGTGAAAGGCCAGGTGGGCTGCACGCAGCGGGGTGGGGCGGGGGCATGGTTGGGACAGGGAGGCAGGCGGCCTGGGAGGGGACTTTGTCCTGCCAGAGAGGACTTTCTGGAGAGGTCAGGACACCTCTGGGAGAGCCGCCAGGGGCCCAGGGGAGGAAGCAGAGAAGCCGGCCGGGGAGACACCCCGCGGGGCTGGGCTGGAAGCCGGGCCGACAGCCCTCCAAAGGGTCCGGGGGGACCTGACAAGCTGGCGAGAGTCACTCGAGCACCCTGTGCTCTCTCCCATCCCCGGGGGGGGGGGGGGGGATGCGCTGGCCCAGGTGTGGAAGGCTGAAGAAGCTTCCAGAGGGGGAGAAATGGAGGACGCCCACCGACTCATACTCCACCTTGCACTGAGCCTGGTGATTTGTTTTCAAACGCCAGCACGCTGTGCAGGTATATTTACTGCGGCTCTCGAACAGTGAGTGCTTCTCCATCCGAAACGTGGTGGTGGGAAGGTGTGACGGTAGCGGGCTTGGTGTTTGAATAGTACATGTAATGAAATAGTGTGCACTACTTGATCAAATTAAAAATTTTATTTTATTTATTTTATTTTTTAATTTTTATTTTTAAAAATTTTACATTTATTTATTTATTTATTTTTAAAATTTATTTATTTATTTATTTATTTTTAAGATTTATTTATTTATTTTCAAATTTTATTTATTTATTTTCATCTTCGAAAATTTATTTATTTATTTTTTTAAATTTATTTATTTATTTTGCTTTTTTTGGGGTCACACCCAGCGATGCTCAGGGGTTATTCCTGGCTTTGCACTCAGGAATTGCTCCTGGCAGTGCTTGGGGGACCATATGAAATGCTGGGGATCGAACCCAGGTCGGCCGTGTGCAAGGCAAACGCCCTACCCGCTGTGCTATTGCTCCGGCCCCGAAAATTTATTTATTTTTTTAATTTATTTTTTAATTAGTGAGTCACAGTGAGGGTACAGTTACAGATTCACACATTTTTGCTCTTGTTATTCCCTCATGCAATGAAAACTTTTATTTTGAAATAAAAGTGTTTCTCACGGAAGGCAGCCAGAGGGGGCCAGGATGGTGCTCCGTGGTGAGAGGACTGGCTCGGCCTCTGTGAGGCCCCGGGTTCGATCCCCAGCACCACAGGGAGGGGAAGGAAGCAGAGGGCTGTGCATTATGATCCAGTACCGCAGGTCTGCATGTTCGCCTTGCTTGTGGCCAAGTGGGTTCACTCCCTGGCACCCCGTACGGCCCCCCAACCAGGAGTGACCCTTGAGTGGAGTAAACCCTGAGCACTGCAGGGTGAGACCATGAAACCCCACACAGTGCGCTCCTCGAAGTTGGTTATTGCTCACCAATAACCCAGGAGGCAGGTGTGGCCAGGCAAGACGGAAACGAATAAAGCAGTTTCAGACGGCACCAGGAGCCGCTCTGGGATGCTCTATTAGCCCCGCACCCTGGCCCCACGCATTCCCTGGTGTGGCGACACTTCAGAGAATGTCACACTGGGGCCTTTTCCCGAACCTACAAATAAACACTAGGTGTCAGTCCAGCGGCCCCGGGTGAGTGTGTAAATAAGGACTCAAACTCCCTGCCAGGGAGCCGTAGAGGTGAGGGTGCTCACTCTAAGGATAAAAAAGGGGATCGGAGGAGGCAGGGACACACTCGGCTCGAAACGCTCCTGGGAGCTTCTACTAACTGGCTGCCTGCAGCGGTTTCCTCATCTTCCAGGGACAGGGACTAGGGACGAGGTCTCCCGGCCAGAGAAGCACGTGGTTTATACGGCGTGTTCTTTGCTGTCAGGCTGCGCCCACTGAGCGGGCAGCCCCAGCCCAGATTACTCAGGACTGGACACCTGCGGTGCTTTGTGTGTCTTGTTGTTGTTATTGTTTGCTTTTTGGGTCACACCCAGCGATGCTCAAGGGGTTACTCCTGGCTCTGCACTCAGGAACCACTCTTGGAGGTGCTCGGGGGACCCTATGGGATGCTGGGGGTCGAACCCGGGTCAGCCGTGTGCAAGGCAAAGGCCCTCCCCGCTGTGCTATTGCTCCAGCCCCATCTGCAGTGCTCTGACAGAGGAGGGGAGCGGAGAGTGTGCAGACACAGCCAGCCACGCACAGGGGCGCCTTCTGGAGAGCAGCGCTCGGCTGACGTGGCTGGGATTACCTTGGTGACTGTTTCCATGTTGTGTGCTTGGCACGGAGAGTTGGGGATCCCCGAATCCCCGAGCTCGGGTCTGTGTTCTCTGGAGTTCTGGGGCATTCTCCCTGCTGCCTTCCGCCTCCTGTGCAACAGCAGGGTTGCAGACAGGCCTGTGACTCAGTTCTCCGAAAATTCCCTCTCACCCGAGCTTTTCCTCTTTGCACTCTGGAATTGTTTGGCTGCAAGACACCGAGCCAAATAGGGTGAACAGATTTCTCTCCCCCTCCAGTCAATCTGCTCTCCTTGGACCTTGTGCCAACGTGCATTACCTTTATGGAATGCATTCATTATTTATTTGGTTTTTTCAAAATGCCTTCTAAACCCAAGACCTAAAGATTCATCATTTTCTAGAACAATCTTCTTGCCTCCAGTAACAGGGGAAGGACCGAGATCATTTTCATGAAGCCTTTGAAGGTTCAAGCTAAGAACTGTGATGTCATTCCTAGCCCCCAGCTGTCCCTGCCTCCTCCCTCAGACCTAGCCGGGATCTAGCACCTTGAGACTTACCCTGGATCCAAACAGGGGTGTCCAAACTTTTACTTTTGTACATAGTGTCTAAACACTGCTGCCCATTCCCTATCGGTGGTTAAATATTTAAACTCCACCTCTCCTTACTGAAAATCATCTTCTAGAATTCTCTCTGCATCTCTCTTATACACAAGCACTGTTTGAAGATGAATTTTCTCATATTTCCAAACTTAACTCCACCGTTATTATATTACTCTTCGCTCTTCTCCCAAGATTTTCCTCTCTTGGGCAGGAGGATGAGAGATTCTTGGCAGTGCTTGGGAGACATGAGGTTCTGGGGAGCAAACCTGATTTGGATGCTCGCAAATCATGTGACCCAGCCCTTCGCGCTCTCTTCCCTTCCCCCAGGATTCTCTCGCTTGACATGTGAGCAGGGTCAGATCTTCCCCCTTGAAAAATTTCTATAGATCCTGTTTGTATTTTCCTTCAGGCTTCTATTTCATTATTTCCCTTCCTGTTCATGAGACATCTCTCGAAAGCTTAATGTTTCCTGTTGGCCTCTTCATTAGTCTCTTATTTCGTTTCATTTTATTCTCAGCCCCAACAATCTGGATTCTACACCCATTTCTGTTCATAGTGGGTGCTGATTGGCTTTGGTATCCCATCCATTAACACGGACACTCAATGTAATCGAAGGTATTTCAAATTTTAAATCATGTAAGAATCCGAATCCCCGGAACTGGTCAGCATTAAGATGAAAAAGAAATCTGTACCATGTACCATTCCTCATTTATCCTACAATGATCTATTAACGGTTCCAAAATGGCTTTCTTTGGCAAGGAAAGGGTCCAGTGCCCAATGGAGAGGGTTGCAGGCAGGAGAGAGATGCCGCCACTCGTTTTATGGGGCAGCATAAAGACTCTCCAGGGACATAATCATTCCCAAGGCCACCGGATGACGCTGCATGATTTGACACTGTCTTGTGCCTCATCTGTGACCCACATGCTGAGTCTGAGCTGGGGTGGTGACTGCTTTGATGGACACGAACTGTCACCCCACTGAAGTGACCCTAAATGCTGACTTCCAGCACCACATTCCGTGGCGTGCTGAGTGGGCACCTGCCCATCCCATCCTGCCCACCCTTGTGATCCAGAGCTGTGGTCACTGTGTTTCCCTCCTGCTCTCCGCTGGAAATGCCCACTGCACGGACTCTCTTGGCCTGATCCCGGGTTTTCAGCGAGCTCCTTCCCTCCAGGTCTCGTGAGCACAGACTGGTCACCCTCGTGGCCTCCATCTGCGGAGACTCCAACTCGAGACCAAACTCCAGGAAAAGCTCCATATTTGATCAGATGAGCCTGGAATCTTAGATTTTCTGCAACTACTTTCCTCTCTGCGTCATCTCATTTTCACTCAGTCACTCAGTTGTTTATTTGTTTTTCAAGTTCTATTTCTTTGTTTTTAAAAACTTAATGCAGAAAAAAAATCTAGGTTTAAAATTGATTAGATAATAAAGCTGCAATATTAAAATCAATAGCGGGCTGGAGTGATAGCACAGCGGGTAGGGCATTTGCCTTGCATGGAGCTGACCGGGGTTTGATTCTCAGCATCCCATATGGTCCCCCGAGCAAGCCAGGAGTAATTACTGAGTGCACTGAGTGCAGAGCCAGGAGTTATTCCTGTGCATCGCCGGTTGTGGCCCCAAAAGCAAAAATAAATAAATAAATAAGAATTTAAAAATAAAATAAAATCAATAGATCCAGAAAAAAAGTGTATGGGTGCATTTGGTACATCGGATTGCAGGGTTGGTATGTTTTTGTCTAAGAATTTATTAAGTCTTTTGTTGTTTCACGAGGTGTCCAGACATTTTCAGAGCTACGGTCTGGCCTAAGAGAGGTCAAGGCGGCAGGCTCACGGAGTACCAATGCCCACCTGCGTACCAGAACTTTCCATTAAACAAACCACCATCGTATTTCATCATTAGTCAATTTGCAACATCACTTGAGCTTATTTCTGAATTCCTTATGCCAATAGCATTCTATTTTGATTCAGATAAGATATCTAAATATAAAGTAAAGCAAAATCTCCCTTTTGCAGGGGAGGGTCACACCCTCCTGTGCTCAGGACCTATTCCTTGCTCTGTGCTCAGGAGTCACACCTGGCAGGGCTCAGGGGAACCCGAGGTGGCGGCGGGGATCCAACCTGGGCCTGCCCTGAGAAGCAAATGCCTTTCCTGCTCCTCGGCCGCTCGGGACCCTCTCCCCTGGCATTTGCTCATTTTGACCCCCCTCACCAGAATGCTCAGATTGTAGTGCTCATGGGGTGTCTCCTTGGGCAGTGGCCAACTAGTTTGGGTGGATATGTGCACTTTCGGTCACATAAGTGGCATCATGTGACCAAAATCAAGCAGTTAAATTCTCGCTCATATGTGGGACCTAAATAGATCTGATTTGAGTGGAATTTTTCTTTGTTTCTTTTTGGGCCACACCCGGTGGTGCTCAGGGGCTGCTCCTAGCTCTGCACACAGATCCTGGCGGTGCTCAGGGGACCCTATGGGATGCCGGGGATTGAACCTGGGTTCGTGCCACGCAAACACCGGCTCCTGAGTGGCACTTCTCATCAGTGGCTTTGGGAAGAGTAAGGAGCCCTGGGTACTGCTGGCAGAAACCGTCCAACTCAGACAGAAACCGAGCCGAGGACGAGGCCCACTCGGAGACGACAAGGTCCAGGGGATCCCCAAGAAATGAAGCTGGAGCCCAGCGACCCTGTGCCTGCGGCTCAGCCAAACTCTGCTCCTTCCATTAAACACCACCAATTCCGTACTGTAACCGCATCGGAGTTCGGGTTTGCTGCTGCCTGGAATGGAAAGTCCCTCTTCCTAGGCGTCTTACAAGAGTTTTCTTTCTAAAAACTAAGGTGACAGGGGGGCCACTGGTGACAAGCCGCTTGCACTGAGCAATGCTCCAGAGTCAGCTTCAAGCCTCCCAGCACTGCATGGTGCCAAAGCACCTCATGAGTGACTGACGCCTGAGCACAGAGTCAGGAGCAGCCCTTGAGCACTGCTGGGTGTCATCCTCTCCCCTCCGTCCCGCCAACAAAGCAACAAAAACAAAAACAGAAAACAAAATCGTTATACTCAAAAAAGCCAGGGCTGGGGGCCTGAGAGGTGGAACAGTGGCTAAAAGTGCCTAAAAACCTCAAAAATGGGGCTGTGACTTTTTTTTTCTTTTTTCTTTTTTTTGCATCACACCCAGCGTTGCTCAGGGGTTACTCCTGGCTCCACACTCAGGGGTTACTCCTGGCAGTGCACCATATGGGATGCCGAGGATCAAACCCAGGTCTGCCGCGCGCAAGGCAAACGCCCTACCCGCTGTGCTATCGCTCTGGCCGCAGGCCACATGTGACCTGGATCCTTGGTGCCACTTACATAATGCCAAGTGTGCCCTGTGGGACCGTGTGGGAACAGAGGGAGGGGAGAGAAAGAAGGGATGGGGGAATAGGCGAAGGACTGAAATATGGTGAGGACACAGGAGGGGTGGGAAAGAGAGGGGTGGGGAGGAGAGGGGAGAGAAGGGGTGAGGGTTGGGAGGGGGAGGGCGGGACAGAGAAAGGGAGGGAAGGGCGTGGGCGAGAAAGCAGGGCGGCCTGTTGTTAACAAAGCCCTATCTCACCCTGGCCACCCAGTGTTTCCTTTTTCACTTTCTTCCTGGTTAGACTCTCCTGGAAGGCCGCCCTGGCCTCCATCTGACCTGCTGTGACCCCGGAAAGACGGAAAGACCGGTGTGGGGGGTTGGGGGGTGGGGCGGGTCAGCACCCCAGATCTAAACTCACTGGGCTCGAGCTCGAAGCTGATGGGGAGCCCGTGCAGGCCCCAGGAGGCAGGGCCGGGCTGCCAGCAGGGTCTGCAGCTTAGCCTTGGGGGACGCAGGGAATGATCTTGCCTTTTGCTCCCCCAAACGCACTCACCGAAAGGTGGGCGTCCGGCCTGCTCGGGGGGCACTCCCACAGCCCTTCCAGAGCCCCAGAAGCCCGCGTGCCCAGGAGACTCCCTCCCAGGACCGTCCTTCGTGAAGCACTCTTGCCACCAGACACAGTAAGGCCCGTGTCCTGCCCACAGCTGTGGTGTCACTATAGTAACGGAACTACCTTCGCTTCAAAGGCTCCGCTGGGCCTTCCCCGAGAGGACGCGAGACAAAGTTCACCATGAGGATTACTGGGGGCTGGGGGGGTCCAAGAGGGTGTTCCTGCTGTCCACCGGCTGTCCACAGGGCCGCTCAGCTGACCTGGGCTGGCAGAAAGGACAGGGTCGGGCAATTGCCTGGCATGTGATTGAGTCTCGCTTGATCCCTGGCACCATGTGTGGGCCCCAGAGCACCACCAGCGTGATCCCTGAGCACCAGGAGAGATCTCTGAGCACCACCAGGTGAGATCTCTGAGCACCAGCAGGAGAGATCTCTGAGCACCTCTAGGAGTGATCCCTGAGCACCAGCAGGAGAGATCTCTGAGCACCAGCAGGAGAGAGATCTCTGAGTACCTCTAGGAGAGATTTCTGAGCACCAGCAGGAGAGATCTCTGAGCACCAGCAGGAGAGATCTCTGAGCACCACCAGGTGAGATCTCTGAGCACCAGCAGGAGAGATCTCTGAGCACCTCTAGGAGTGATCTCTGAGCACCAGCAGGAGAGATCTCTGAGTACCTCTAGGAGAGATCTCTGAGCACCAGCAGGAGAGATCCCTGAGCACCACCAGCAGTGATCCCTGAGCACCAGCAGGAGAGATCTCTGAGCACCGCCAAGAGAGCTCTCTGAGCACCGCCAGGAGAGCTCCCTGAGCACCAGCAGGAGAGATCCCTGAAGCCCACCAGGAGATGCGTTGGGGGCCACGTACAGCCGGCGTGGCCCCCAACCGGCCCTCCCACCCCATCAAATAAAATCATGAAGACCTTGGCATACAGCTGATCTCCTTCTGCGCACTGTGATTTGGTATGTGGGGTCGTCCTGCAGCAGGCTCAGGTCACTGTGGGGGTCCCGTGGGGACCCTTCCCCCGTCTTAGGTTGCTGGGGCAGCCTGATCAGAATCACACCCAGGGCAGCCCTGGCTGATCCTGTTTTGGTGTTTTGATGGGGGGAGGGGCACCCAGCCGTGCCCAGGGCTTCCTCCGGGCTCTGGGGCAGAGGCTGGGACTGGCTGGAGATGGCTCTTAGGGACAATCCGAGTGAGCACTGTGGCCGTGGGCCTCCCCTTCTCGCTCCCAGAGACCTTCACTCCCGTGCCAGCTGGCACGAGTGTGCAGCTACGTGAAAGCACTGGTGCATCCTGCATCCCCCTCATCAAATAAGTAGGGAAAATGTATCGAATTTCCAAATGTGTTTATTTTACTTTGATTTCCTTTAATTCCAAGTGTGTAAGTAGCTGCCCTGTTTACTTGTGGTTGACGTCCACTTTCAAAATGCCGCGGTCTGAGGCACGTGCTGACACAAATCCGTCTTTGTGACTCTGTGGAGAGCCGTTTGCGACCCGGCGTGTGGTCGGTCCTGGAGAATGTGCACCAGATTGGGGCCGGATGGGGGGTCCCGTACATGCCTGCAAGGCCTGGCTCGTCTGTCTCCTTCCAGGCCATCATGTCCTGTGGAATTCTTACTCCTTGGCCCAACGCCATGCCCCCCTGCCCTACGCTCCCCCTCCCTGTCCCCCCCCACCCCCCCAGCTCAGCCACAGGAGAAACCGAGCTCCAAGACTTTGAAGACTCAAGGATACTCTGCCCGTGAAACTGAGACTCGGGCCATCCGTTTGGAGAGCAGTTTTCCCTGATTACTGGGGGCTGGGAAAGGCAGGGGACGGGGAGGGGAGAGGGAAGAGGAGGCAGGAGCAAGGACCAGAGGGCACAAGCCTTGACGCCTGAACAGAGAGCTGCGTGCAGAGGCCCCTCGGTGCCCGGCAGTGCGGGGACACTGAGTGCCCTGGCTCTGTCCTCACGGAGGGCCCCGCACGGCGGGGGCGCCCCGACATCCTTCATCCTCCATCTGGCTCTCCTCGGAGTCTCTCCACAGCAGCCAGAAGCAGGGGAGGGCGTCGCCAGCTCCCTGACCAAGGGCAGAAGATGTGGAGATGTGAATTCCTCCGTGAGCCTGCTCAAGGACAAACACCACGTCTCCTCTCTCTCTGTCTGTCTTTTTCTTTCTTTCTTTCTTTCTTTCTTTCTTTCTTTCTTTCTTTCTTTCTTTCTTTCTTTCTTTCTTTCTTTCTTTCTTTCTTTCTTTCTTTCTTTCTTTCTTTCTTTCTTTCTTTCTTTCTTTCTTTCTTTCTTTCTTTCTTTCTTTCTTTCTTTCTGTCTCTGTCTCTCTCTCTGTCTCTCTCTCTGTCTCTCTCTCTCTCTCTCTCTCTCTCACACACACACACACACACACACACACACACACACACCCTTTCCCCCATTAACTGCATTTTCTGAAAGTACAATGCTCTTATTTTGTAAGATTTCATAGCTTACTGGGAGAGCAGGGGGGGGGGGGCGGGGGGGGTTGGGCCATACCCAGCAGTGCTCAGGGATCACTCCGGCTCTGTGCTCAGGACTCACTCCTGGTGGTGCTCAGGGAACCAACTGTGGTGCCAGAGATCAAAGCAGAGTTGGTCCCGGGCGAGGCCAGTGCCTTAACCCCTATACTCTCTTTCCAGCCCCGGTAGGTTATTTGGAGGCCTAGAAATCCTCTGTTTGTTTTCTCACATAATCGAGTGGTAATAGCAAAACCAGGCCCCAGGACTGCTCTCGTGTTCAGACTCTCAGGAACGGCCTGCCCCAGCGGGAACCTGTACACCGAAGGCCCCGGCTCCCCGGTGCCTGCCTTTGCCAGCGCCCTTCTTCAGCCACATGATTTATAACTGCCTCCGCTCCTCTCCTTCAGCCCACAGCAGTTGGAGGGAGAAAACAAACACATTACACAGACCATTTCCCTCCTTAGTGGCTCTTCACTGCACCACGAACAAGCAAGCACCTTCCCCTGCCTACACAGCGCTGAGTAATCCGGGTCTCGGAAACTTCGTCAGCCTGACCCAGGCCCGGGCCCCTGACAGCTGGTCCCAGGGCTGCTGGCCGTCTGGACCTTCTGCACTCAGCCCATCTGCCTTCCCTTCCCCCCCCCTTTTTTTTTTACTTTTTGGGTCACACCCAGCGATGCACAGGGGTTACTCCTGGCTCTGCACTCAGGAATTGCTCCTAGCAGTGCTGGGGATTGAACCTGGGTTGGCCGCGTGCTAGGCAAACGCCCTACCCACTGTACTATTGCTCCAGCCTTCCTTTTCCTGACCTGCTCTCACTCCGGATTCTTCCCCAGGAGGGTCCGATGCCTCCTTCTTACGGGGCAGCCCTCAGCGTCATTCCTGCCTGCGTGTCCCTGTGGAGAGAGTCCCTATCTCCATTCTGACCTTACAGTCCTGCTTGTTTGCATCACAATCTGCAATTATCTGGCTTGTCTCTTTGATGACTCCTTTGTTATTGGTTTTCTCCATCAGAACACAAACCCGGAGCAGGTCACAGTGTGGCTTTGTAGCTGTATCCAAGTGTCTGCCTCATTCCCTCCTGCATTTTAATTATTTGATATTAATTTATTATTGAAAGTGGGTCTTTTTGGCATTTAAAATGTTTATTCATTTATTTTTTGGACCACACTCAGCTGTGCTCAGGGCTTACTCACCCAACTGTGCTCAGAGAGTACTCCTGGCTCTTCGTTCAGAGATCGCTCCTAGCTCTCAGGGGACTGTATGGAGTGCTGGGGATTAAGTCAGGGTTGGCCACAGCAAGGCAAGCACCTTACTCCCTGTACTATCTCTCTAACCCCTTTAAAAAGCTTTTTTTATTGGCTATGGGTTTATGAAATTGGATGCTTCAGCCGTGGAACCTCAACTCCCAATAAATGAAGAATGAGTCAGAGAATGAGAATGCATAGAGGAGTCACAGAGAAAGACTCTGCATCCAGCACCACACACGAACATCCCCTGTGCTGTGCCTTTGCCACGCCAGGCAAGCCCCAAGCAGCATTTGGCCCGGATGAATTTGGTTCTCACAAAGCTCTAGGGGGCAGAAATTATCATCACCCCAAGTTTACAGGGCAGCCACAGAGGCACAGAGCAGTTGATCGTGTCCCCAAAGATCACACAGTGAGTTGGCTGGCTGGGCTGGGGAACAGGCTTTCCCTGTCTGCGATCTTTGTCTTGGTTCGGTTTTGTTTTACGTCGTTTGAGGGCCACACCTGGACATTCTCGGGGCCCACTCCTGTCTCTGCTCGGGGATCACTCCTGGCAGTGTCCAGAGAGACCTTGTGTGGCAGTGGGATAGGACGTGGGCTGGCCGCATGCAAGGTGAGCGCTTTAACCACTGTGCTATCTCTCCAATCTGCAGTCCGCATTCTTTCCCTGGTGCTATGAAAGGTCAGGGCAGATAACGTGCTTAACTATTTTTTTTTGTTTGTTTGTTTCCTGACACAGGAGAGACTCTTAGCTGTTGTTTAACCTTTGTCTCAGCACCCCACCCCTTTTGCAGGCTGACAGACCCTCACTGTGGTTCAATGCAGCCAGCCCCAGCCCGAAGCCAATTTAATCCCTCCACTCCCATTGCTATTTGCTTTTATTTATTTATTGATTGATTGATTGATTGATTGCAATGAGGTCTTTGTGTCCTTGCTCTGCCCAGTGAGAGGCCAAGAGAAGTCAATTGGGTGAGGGGGCATTCTCTTCAAAAGGAGACCGGCCAATGGGCCCAGGGGTAGCTCAGTGGCAAATGCCCCTGTCCTGCTAGTTTGAGGCTTCGGCTTCAATCGCTGGGTGGCTGGACTGGTGACTCTGCCCATTGGGATTGCCAGCTCCGCAACAAAGACTGTGATCTCCAGCGAGCAACAGCGATGTCACCAGGAAGGGCAGGGGAATAATTTTTTTTTAATTGAAGGGGGTCAGGAAAGGGGAAGGGAGGGAGAAATGGAGATCAGAGAGAGAGAGAGAGAGAGAGAGAGAGAGAGAGAGAGAGAATGAACTCACTCAAGTACTCACCTTTGCTATTTTTCTTCTTGCTTGTATATAAATCTGATCCAGGTAATACAAGTAATACAACCACCACTAGGACCAGGAGAGGATGAACATGAGCAGGAGAATTACCTGCCAGCAAGTTCAGGATGCAGAGTAATGTCTCAGAAGAACCTGAGTCTGATGAATGAGGAAGAAACGAGGAGGGGGGAGGGGCCGGATACTCAAGACCTCCTGTTGGTCCTTTATTTCCATACATGACCCCTTTGGTGACTCTCACAAAGCCTCGTTTATGTAGGGTATTGTTATCCTACTCTCTTCCCACCCCACCCCCCATCGCCCCCCTGGCAGATAGTTTTTTACAGGGAATAGCCAATTAGACATACACAAACATTCATGTAAGTTTAAACCACTTCTGGGGGTGCTGTCCGGCTCTTAGAGGTGACTTTGTTGGACTCCTGGTGAAACCATCAGCTGCTGCTGACTCCATGAAGGCGGCAGCCTGAAAGGCAGGCGTCTGTGCCGGTGAACAAAGAACTGTACCACCCCAGGCAACAGGCGGTGGGCGGGCTGTTCTAGCTGTTCACAAGAGCTGAAGTCACTCAGGTCTGCGAGACAAGGCGACTGTCCAAGCCGAGTGGGAGCCCGTACTTCCAGGCCTTGTTACAGGAGGGAATTGACCATCTGGACACACGGGCTCCTGAAACTGACTCTGTTGAGGTTTGACTTTACGGAGGAACCTCAGAAATGTTAGCGGTTCATACCACTGTGCAGTCATCAATCCAATTGCATCTCGGAGCACTTCCATCCGCCCCAGATGACCCCTTCATCCGTATGCAGCCAGTTCTCCTTCTGACCCACAATTCTACCCGACTGCCAATCTCTTCTGTCTCTATTGATCCAGTTTTTTTAGATATTTTGGTAAAACACTGTTCTCGTTAATTTTGGCAGCTGGAAGTATTCCTGAGCGGTAGTATTCCTAATTGGCAAAAGACCTTCCCTCTGGCCACCATGAAAGGCACAGTAGGGGAAGGTCAGTGAGGTCAGAGTGTAGGAGCCTGAGACTGAAGCTCAGGGTTTTTTTTAATTTAATTTTTATAAAGTTGTTCACAATAATTCATTGCATGTAATACTCAAACACCAATTCCACCGCCATTGCACCTTCCCGCCACCATATTTCAATGTTTCCATTCCAAATCCCAAACTGTGCCCCCCAAAGCAGAATGGAAAAAATTATTTCGTATTGCTTGTTATGAATAATCTGCAAAAAGTAGTCCAATAAAGATTGCTTAGAGGAAAGTGTATAAAGATTGCTGTATATCATCCTGGAGCCATTAAGCTCTTGCATAAGAGATTATTAACATGTTTATTAGAGGTTGAGCCTTTTGAGCTTGTATCTACATATTCTCCATGAGGTTGGTCATCTTCTACTTTAAGCCCCATCAAATGTTGTGTGCGACTCTTGGTACATCGGTGGTGGACGCATGTGGAGCCCAGTTCTGAACCCTCTACCCTCCTGACCTGCTCTGTACCTTTGGGAGGTTTCTGTTATTTTTTTTTAAATTCATTTTAGCTAAATTTTTGGATCCATGGATCCAACTGCATGGCTTCCAAATTCCCTTCCAGAGCTAGGATTCTAAACTACTTTTTTTCAAAAAAGAAAACACTGGCGGCATTTGTTATTTCAGAGAAAACTCTGTAGTGAAAACTGATGAAGGCACATCTTTCTAACATCCATCCAAACAGGAAGATGGGTTTGTTCCATACAGGGGGCCTGTGCGGAGTTATTGAGTGTCTGTGGTAGAAGGAGATCTGTGATGTGCAGGGAAGTTATTTGACTCAGAAGGAATTTTTTTTTCCTTTTTGGGTCACACCCAGCGATGCTCAGGGGTTACTCCTGGCTCTGCACTTAGAAATTACTCCTGGCGGTGCTCAGGGAACCACATGGGATGCTGGGAATCGAACCCGGGTTGGTCATGTGCTAGGCAAACGCCCTACCCGCTGTGCTATTGCTGCAGCCCCTCAGAGAAATTTGCTATGAGCCATTTTCACTTGGACTTTGGCTAGAGGCAAGTGTGAAGGATGCGTACAACATGTGTGTGTGACACAGCCAAATGCCCCCATCGGCATTTTCTTTGTAAAAGAGATACTATGAATTGGAGCGTGTTGCCGTGTGATTATAGATGGATAAATCATATTTTGTTTTAGGGCCTATTTGTAACTATCTTTTTCGTAGCTGTTGCATTAATGGGATTTGGGTTATGGATAAAAGAATCTTTTGGGGGTGACTTTTGGGCCTGGGCTGCCTCTCAATGGAGGAGTAGCTACAGAAATCCACCTGTGTTAAAATTCATGGAAGCATACACATCACAAAAGGGAGCTCTTACTGTACGTAAATTAAAAGCTTCAAATGAAAGACTCCTTATACTCTAGCGATACATATCAAAATAATCATGGGAGAAGTGCTAGGATAAATAGCTAGTATTTACCTCAAAGTAATATACAAAGGAGGGAATAGTTGAAACAAGAATAGCCATGCATTGATAATTATTGAAACCAGGTTAATTATACTCTCCAAAGATTCATCATGCATCTTACTTGCTTTCTGTAAATGTCCAAAGATTTAGTTCTATAAAGTTAAACTGAGAAATATTGGTGAGCAAGAATATTCTTTCAAGGATGGAGGGATAGTGTGGTGGGTCACCCGCCTTGCCTATGACTGACTCAGGTTCAATTCCCAGTACCACATATGGTCTCCTGAGCTCCACCAGGAGTGATCCCTGAGTGCAGGGCCAGGGGTAAGTCCTGAGTATTGCCAGGTGTGGCACAAAACCCACAATAATAATAATAATAACAACAATAATATGTTTCTATTTCCATCCTTACTTCTGACCCCAGACTGATGGCTCTATTTAATGGAAGAAGTTGCCTACATACATGAAGTGAACGGATAGCATACTATCTCTTTTTAATTTGTGCACATTTTGCAATTTGAGAAAGGACTTTTATTTATTTAGTTTATTTTTTTAAATAACCTTATTAAGTCATTAGTTTCATTACAGGCATTCAATATACAACACCATTCTCACCACTATTGCACCTTCCCACCACCATTCAAAATTATTTTGAATTTTCCCAAACAGCCTTTGGGCCTGTCCTCATACCAGGCCCTCAATAATTGATTTTATATTGCTTGTTATAAATAACTTGCTAGAAGGATGACCCAAGAGAGTTTCCTTAGAGGGAAGTTAGTGAAGATTGCTGTATCTCACCACGGAGCCCTTAAGCCTTACGTAAGAGATTACTAAAACGTTGTTTCAGGTTCAGCCTCCCGTGTTCGCATTTTGTTAATGGAGATTGGATCTCTTCTGCATTATATCCCATCCAATCTGGTGTGCTACTCCTGATTTCTCAGTGTTACACGGTTTGCGATGTCTCTCGGCCGAAATCTCGGTGGCTTTGGATGTGTGTATGACTGCCAGACCCCGTAAAAGCTGGAGATTTCAGTCACAAAACCTGCATACCAGAGTTTTTCAACAAATTAATTTCTAGATGAGGCCTATCTGAGCAGTGGGATCCGGCCAGGAACATGGCGGCAATTGTTGGGAAAGGACTTTTAAAAATGTATATAGGGGCTAGAGCAATAGCACAGCGGGTAGGGCGTTTGCCTTGCACGAGGCCAACCTGGGTTCGATTCCCAGCATTCCATATAGTCCCCCAAGCACTGCAAGGAGTAATTCCTGAGCTCAGAGCCAGGAGGAACCCCTGTGCATTGCCGGGTATGACCCAAAAAGCAAAAATAAATAAATAAATAAATAAATAAAATATTGGTGCTGGAGTGATAGTATGCAGCCAATCCAGGTTTGATCCCCAGCACAACATATGGTTCCCTGAGCACTACCAGGAGTGATCCACCAGCACAGAGCCAGGAGTAAGTCCTGAGCACTGCCGGGTATGGCCCCCAAAACAAAACAGAAATGTATATGATACAACTGCACTGACTCCATCTAAAAAAGCAATATTCATATCAGATAAAAACTACTCGGCTCCTGCCTCTGATACTGATAAAAATAATCCTTTAAGACTGCACTCATTTGTGGAGTATAAAATAACATCACAGGAGGCTGACACCCAAGGATCGTAGATACAAGGGCCAGGAGGATTGCCCCATAGCTGGAAGACTGCTTCATGAGCAGAGGGGAGAAGGCAGATGGAATAGAGAAGGGATCCCTAAGAAAATGATGGCTGGAGGAACCAGCTGGGATGGGAGATGCATGCCGAAAGTAGATAATGGACCAAACATGATGACCTCTCAGTGTCTGTGTTGAGCCATAATGCCCCAAAGTAGAGAGAGAGTATGGGCAATATTGTCTGCCATGGAGGCAGGGGGAGGGTGGGAAAGGGGGGGTATACCTGGGATATTGGTAGTGGGGAATGTGCACTGGTCGAGGGATGGGTGTTTGATCATTGTGAGATTGTAACCCAAACATGAAAGCTTGTAACTATCTCTCAGTGATTAAATAAAATTTTAAAAATTTTTTAAAAATCCTTCAAGTACAATATCTTAAATCATTGTACGTTCCTGGAAAATGTGGTAGTACAAAGGAGGAAACCAAGACTTGTAAAACATGTGTTGAACTTAAATGCCTGTCAACATTAACTGGGTAATGAAACTGTGGTATAGGACCAGGGAGATTCCTCAAAGGGCTGAACACATGTTTTGCATGCTGGGCCCCAGATTTAACGCCCGGAACAGTATGGTCCCCAGGAAACTGAGCCAGGGTCACCATATCTCTGGGTGTGGCCTCCAAAACAAAAACAAAAAAAATAGGGTATGTCTCCTTGGTGGAACACTATTCTGCCATTAAAAAGATGAGCTTGTACTCTTGGGACAAAATGGATGGAACTTGTGAAACTAAGTGAAATAAGTCAAAAGAGACACATAATTATCTGATGGTTCACTCGTATGTGGAATACAAATAACTAAAACGAAATGGCAAGGAGCACCAAACGAACTCCTAGACTCTGGATGTTGTGGTGATTACGGGGCTGGAAGGAGCAAAGATGGGGTATATTTGGTATTGGAATGTCGGGGTTATGGGGGGGGAGTGTTGGAATGGAACTGGAACCACACCCACAGAGAGGTGTGACGATCACCCCCTGGTCTTTCAGAATGTCGCAAACTACTGCTAATCAGTACAGATGAAAATTAAATATATCAGAAGTATCAAAACTTTGGAGGGTGGCTATCTCAGGGGCCTTCACTGCTGGTCCAAGGGTGTATGAAGGTTAGAGACCACTGGGCTATAGACATGATGCAGTGAATCCAGAAGGCAAATCTACACCTACTTCCCAGCTGCAGGCTCATCAGGTTGCTGGGTTCAATATAGGGACTTGAGGAGTCAGTGTTGCTTAGTACACCAGTTCAATGCTGCGATTCGCCAGGCCCTGCTCTAGGGGTTGGGGAGGGGGCACTGTACTTCCAGGGATCAAACCCAGGTTTGGCATTTGTAAGACACATGCTCCAACCCCTGAATCATCTCACTGCTCACAAGAATTTACTATTTTGTGTGTGGGGGAGCCCCACCCCACAAAAACCTATGCTCAAGGTTCACTCCTGGCTCTGAGTGCTGGGATCACTCCTGGCAGTGCTTGGGAACTAGATGTAGTGTCGGGGATAGGATCGGGGTTGGTTGGGTGAAACCAACCTATGCTAAACCCCTGTGCTCTCGCTAGGACCCCCAAGAATGCACTCTTACTTGCCAGGGTCCAGGCAAAGATGCAAAGAGGAGTCAGAAAGAATAAGCTTCCGAACGATGACCTTAATTCCATCTTCTGCGCCAACATGGCTTTATCCCACAACGACAGAGATGAGGGGCGGGAAGAGAGTTGGAGAAGAAAGGAAATAGTCCGAAAAGCCCGAAAACTATGATCTCTATGACGCAAAGACAACTCTGCTTTTCCAGGAAGCCCCGAGCTGGGAAGCTGATGCGCCATTTCCGGAGTACAAGTGCCTACATCTCTGCAGCCCGTGACTGGGGGGTTCAGTTTGCAGAACACCTCGGCCGTGGATGTGCTACCCTCAGGAGACGACGGGGCGCAGTGCCAGAGAGAGCTCGAGGGCGGGGGCATATGATCCCCCGCACTGTGTGCCCACCCCCAGCACCCCCGGGTCTGCTGCCCCCAGCACCTCTGGGTCCAAGCTGCCTCTTATTACTGTGCTCAAACGTTGGACTCAGTGTGCTGCTTTATGGCTTGGGAGACCTCCCCCAGCCCCCCAAAGAAGAGCACGCGGGTGTGGTTCCACATCTAAACTTAATAGCTTGACTCTACTACTTTCCAGATGTGTGATGAGGACAAGTCACCTCACATCGTTGGCCTTTACTTTTCCTGCAAAATGGGACAATACAAATCACAACCTCATCCTGTTGTCAAGGGAACGATATTGGATCTGTACACTGTTAATAGGAGCGTAAATGACTGGAGCACGAAACAAATGAAATGGTCACACATGGTTGTTGTGTGATTTCGGAAGCCAACTGTGTGTAGCGCTGACGCAGGGCTAGAGGGAGTACAGTGTATTTCCAGGCACGTAGGGGGCTCGAGCCCCAACATTCTTCGGAAAGGAACAAGGTCCTTTCTGAACAAGTCCAGCCCTGCCCAGAGTCAGCTTATGATTTCTCCAGCAGAGAAGTTCTGCTCTCTGGGATGTACTTACGTTGGCATGTTCCAATTTTTCTGGCTTTCTGTCTGTGTCCATCACCGGGAAGAGAATTCATTGAGGGTCAGGATGTCATTTCCATCATTGTGTCTTCAGAGTTTAGCAGTAAGTGTTCAGACAACTCCTGTCTGGGAAAGCAGAGCCTGAAGCCAGCCACTGGGCTGTGGGCACAGCATTCTAAATAATTCTGAAAGAAACCTGCTAACGGAAAAGAAGAATACACGTCAAGAAGTCCAATGCAATTGTTTTAATAGTAGCGAGAAGAAAGGAAAAAGGCAAAGAATGAAGAACAAAGAATGAAAGAAACTAATGTGAGTAGTTCGGAAAGGGAATAATAGGATGTAAGTGGTTTAATGCACAGCAAGTCAATTAAGAAATTATGAGACAGTAAAATGTACGAAGTCCCATAGCAACATGGAGAAACGGTTATCCTGACTTGTTGGGTGAAAAAGAGGGGAAAAAGTTAGCTGGATGATGACTTCATCCCCGTGAAAGTTCAATAAATGCTCACAAACCAGGACTGGTGAAGATGAAGATTATGGACATTTAAAAACAGGCTATTTTGTTGCCATGATGACATTGTGAATTTTGAAAAAATTGTTTTTCACAGAATTGCTACCATATGTTGTGTGTGAAGTGAAATGATGCGTTCGAAGTAAAACGCGGTGACCAAATTTTCCTCGCAAAACTCAGGTTTTCAGAGAACAACCCCTCTTAAGGTCCCTCCCAGCCCAGGAGCACGGTATCTCTCCCTTCTGTTCCACACTCAGGAGCGCGGTTCCTCTCCCTTCTGTTCCACACTCAGGTGAGCCCAGTTCCTCTCCCTTCTGTCCCACACTCAGGAGCGCGGTTTCTCTCCCTTCTGTTCCACACTCAGGAGCGCGGTTCCTCTCCCGTCTGTTCCACACTCAGGAGCGCGGTTCCTCTCCCGTCTGTCCCACACTCAGAAGCGCGGTTCCTCTCCCTTCTGTCCCACACCCAGGCGCACAGAACCGCTCAGAAAGGTTCCGGTGTGTCAGGTCTGCACTGCCCAGACCGGGAGGAGCAGCAGCAGCAATAGGGCAGCATCCGTACAAGCTGGGGGCAGGCTCCCCCGACTCTGCCCTGCTCTCTGAAGCCTCTACCGAGGAGCTGTCCTCTGTCCGTCACTTGCCCAAGTGTCCCGGATCCCACACACGAGCGGGTCAGAATCCTCGCCCTTGAGAGAGTTCAAAGCCCAGTAGGCAAGGAAAACAATAGCCGGTAAAGTAGAGCACTCGCCACAGGTGCTGTGCAGGCTTGAGTCAGAGAACCACCGGGACGGAGAATGCAGTGACTTCATGCCCGCCGAAATCAAGCAGGGCTCCTTACAGGGATGTTGGGAATTTTCAGAGACCCCCAAGGAACCCCGCCCTGAGCCCTCAAGCACCCAGCAGCCCAATTTCTAGGTGAAGTAGACGTTGGGAACAAGAGGAGCCCCTTTATTGCTGTTGCTCTCCTTGGGTCTCATTCCCGCTGGTAACTCATGGAGTCTTTCATCTCCGTTTCCCGTGGCAAATGACGCCACAACCTGTCCACACTAGTCCCCTTGCTTTGCTTGCACGTGTGTCGTCCTGGCTGGCCTCGAACATGGCTCAGCTCCAGTCTCGCTCCACGAGCTGCAGATCCAAGCACAGCCAAAGCAAAACCTCTGAGCGAGATACTGAGGGGGTCAGGTCTCAGCGTGGCCCCCAAACACTGCAGGGTGTCTTTTCAACAAGGACCCTGGGAATAGGAACGGGAGAACAGCGAAGACAGGCGGATTGAAGGACATCCTGTCCGTAGGAAAAGCCAGAGTGTTCTCTCTGACCCGGTCACTGTGGCTAGGAAGGAGGTTTCTGAACTGAGTTGTTGGGTGCGACGTGAGGGGTTTGTACAGAATAAGATGCAGTAATTAGGAGCTTGGATATTTGACTGGGTAGAAGGTGAGTTGGTATTAGACTTCAGCCTTGTGTCATTCTATTTTGTGAGGAACCACTTCTTTTTTCTTTTTCTTTTACCTTTCTTTCTTTCTTTCTTTCTTTCTTTTTCTTTCTTTCTTTCTTCTTGTTCTTCTTTCTTTCTTTTCTTTCTTCTTCTTTCTTTCTTTCTTTCTTTCTTTCCTTCTCCTCCTTTCTTTCTTCCTCCCTTTCTTTCTTCCTCCCTTTCTTTCTTCTCTTTCTTCTTCTTCCTTCTTCCTTTCTTTCTTCTTCTTTTCTTTCTTTCTTTCTTTTCTTTCTTCTTTCTTTCTTTCTTTCTTTCTTTCTTCTTTCTTTCTTTCTTTCCTTTCTTTCTTTCTTTCTTTCTTCCTTCCTTCCTTCCTTCCTTCCTCCTTCCTTCTTCTTCTTTCTTTCTTCTTTCTTTCTTCTTTCTTTCTTTCTTTCTTTCTTTCTTTCTCTTCTTTCTTCTTTCTTTTCTTTCTTTCTTTCTCCTTCCTCCCTTCTCTCCCTTCCTCCTTCTTCCTTTCTTTCTTTCTTTCTTTCTTTCTTTCTTTCTTTCTTTCTTTCTTTCTTTCTTTCTTTCTTTCTTTCTTTCTTTCTTTCTTTCTTTCTTTCTTCTTCTTCCTTCCTTCCTTCCTTCCTTCCTTCCTTCCTTCCTTCCTTCCTTTCTTCTTCTTTCTTTTCTTTCTTTCTTCTTTCTTTCTTTCTTCTTTCTTTCTTTCTTCTTCTTTCTTGCTTTCTTTCTTTCTTTCTTTCTTTCTTCATTTCTTTCTTTCTTCTTCTTTCTCATACCCAGCGATGCTCAGGGATTATTCCTGCTCTTTGCTCAGGAATTACTCTCTGGCAGTGCTGAGGGATGCCGGGGATTGAAGCCTGGTTGGCTGCATGCAAGGCAAACAGAAATCCTACCCGCTGGACTATCACTCCGGCCCTCCGAAGGACCATTTCTGAAGGTATTCAAAAGTCCATGCGGTGCCCAGAATCGACCACAAGACCTGAAACACAGAAGGCATGTGCTCTGCCACTTGGCCACATCCCCAGTCCCAGCCCTTTCTCATTTGAGAGCAACTTTTTTTTTTTTTTAACTCCATGGTCTGGGCCTACAGAGAAAGCACAGGGGTGAAGGCAACCCGTGGGTAGCCAACCCCAGTTTGGTCCCTCAGAGTGACCCTTTGGAGCAGAGCCAGGAGTAAGACTTGAGCACCACTGGGCGTTCCCCCGAATATCCTAAGCTTCATGGTCCCAGGACTGTCGTGCTTGTCTTCATAAACAAACCTCGTGGTCGCCCACTTCCTTCAGCAGCTGCCCCTGGGGTCCATCACTGAGCCCAGCTGTGGAGCGAGCAGGGTTACTGGAAATGTCTGATTGCTTGGAGGAACTTGAGAACAACACTACCAATGGTCTAAGCTATGTGCTGCTCCCTGCCTTCCAAGTACACACACACACACACACACACACACACACACACACACACACACACCAAGCACACTCATGGAATGATGCAGAGCATTTTTGCCTCTTTACATTTATTTTATTTGTTTTGCATAATATGTGGTCTAACTCTACCATTCCATCAGTATAAGAGAATTATATAGGGCTGGAGAGGTAGCACAGCGGGTAGGGCGTTTGCCTGGCACTGGGCCGATCCGGGTTCAATTCCCAGCATCCCATATGGTCCCCTGAGCACAGCCAGGGGTAATTCCTGAGAGCAGAGCCAGGAGTGACCCCTGTGCATCGCTGGGTGTGACCCAAAAAGCAAAAAAAGAGAATTATAGCAACCACCACACATGGAATGTTATATCCTGTGTGTGTGTAACTGTGACCCTCTTACAGTTGTAGTGGTCATATGCGTTTATGTTTTAAAAAGCCTTTTATTTGTTTCTGGGTCATGCCAGAGGTGCTTATGAGTTACTCCTGGCTCTGCACATGGGGGTCACTCCCAGCTGTGCTTGGCGGCCCTGCGGTGCTGGAGATCAAACTCGGGCATCCCACGTGCAAAACGTGCATTCTGGCCCTGACCTCTCTCCCTGACCCAAGTTATTTTCTTCTGGGTAAAAAATGTCTCCTAAGAAAGAATAAAAAACAAAATCAGAAATGTCTTCTTCCTGGACTGGAGTGATAGTACAGTGGGTATGCACTTGCCTTGCACCCAGCTAACCCAGGTTTGATCTCCAGAATTCCATCTGGCCCCCCAAACTCTACCTTATTGATCCCTGAGTATAGGCAGGAGTAGACCCTGAGCTGGATGTGGCCCCAATACCAAAATCAATCAATCAATCAATCAATCAATAAGTGCAATGCTCCCTTCCCAGCACTAGGAAAATGGTGGAAGGGCAAAGTGGCTGCCACAAAGACAGGCGGGGGCAGGAGGGAACTGTGGATGAGGGCAGTGGACACTGGTGAAGGGATTGTGTTGGAACCAGGTAGGCCGCAAACTCAATTATAAATATCTTTGCAACTTTGTAATTCACACTGATTCATTAAAAAAATTCCCCCTCCTTCCTTTTGTCGTTTCATGCTCAAGTTGTGATGTCCACATGCGTGTCCAGGGGGTCACCTGCCCAACCATGGTGCTCACCCACATCTTACTTCCCACCTCGGAGCTTGCTGGGACTCGCATCCTTGGGCCCAGGGGCTGGCACCCCTCTGGCTGGAATGCGCCGAGGTGACACACTTTATTGTGGGGTCCTGGCCCGCAGAGGCACGGGAACTCACTCTGTGCCGCCGGCGGCCCAGGGCTCAAGCTCTCCACCTCCTGCTTGCGAGGCAAGTGCTGTTGTCACTGACCCCCCTGCCCACCTGACCCCCATCACTCTGCTAGATAAAACTTAATTTTTTTGTCACACGCAGCGGTGCCCAGGGCTTACTCCAGACTCTGTGCTCAGGGATCACTTCTGGGGGCTCAAGGAACCGTACAGGAGGTGTCGGTGCTGGGGATCCAACTGGGTCAGCCGTGTGCAAGACAAGAGCCCTACCTGCTGGGCCCGCTACCTTCAACCTCCTCACAGGGGTTTCTGAAGTCCACATGGATCTTACCCTTTAGTTCTTTGTGCTGTTTCCTTCTGTTTTATTCGGGGGGGGGGGGAGGGGGCGAGGACACACCTGGCGATGCTCTGGGGTTACTCCTTGGTTCTGCACTCACTCCTGGCGGGGCTTGGAGGACCCTATGGGATGCCAGAGATTGAACCCGGCTGTGTGCAAGGCAAACACCCTGCCCTCTGTGCTCTCTCTCTGTCTCTCTCTCTGTCTCTCTGTCTCTCACTCTCTCTCTGTCTCTGTCTCTCTCTGTCTCTCTGTCTCTGTCTCTCTTTCTCTCTCTCACTCTCTCTCTGTCTCTCTCTCTTTCTCTGTCTCTGTCTCTGTCTCTCTCTCTCTCTGTCTCTGTCTCTCTCTCTCTCTCTCTCTCTCTCTGTCTCTCTCTCTCTCTCTCTCTCTCTCTCTCTCTCTCTCGCTGTCTCCCGGCCCTGTTTCCCTGTTTTCCATTAGTCTTGCTTGGGATAATTACCATTTTCTTTTTCCTTCTCCCACGTTCCAGCTACTTCTACTTCTTCCATGCCTCTTTGCTAGCCTGCAAGACATGAGTAAGCCTCTGCACCCCTACATTCTTTAGCACGCCCCTCTCCCAGCCACATAGCTATCTGAAGGTGCCTGGCCTTCCAGTTGGAACTGCATGCATTCCTCTGCCCAAACTATGACCTCTCGCCCCCTGTTCCCCCGCCTAGCCAATTCCTCGGACAGTTGCTTCCAAACAACAGAATCCAAGTGTGGCTCTCCTTAAGGAGTGCCTTAAACAGGCTTTGGAGACTCCAAAGGTAAAGAGTCTAGAGAACCAAATTAGAATACAGACGGCAGGAAGGAGCAGGGAAGACCAGGAGCAAGAACTACAGAAGTTCTTATTTGAGAGCAGAATTCTGCGCCCTCAGTCACCACCACTGCCCCTCCCCACCTCTGCCAAGAGACGTCCGAAGCTCCACTTCCTTCACCTGAAGGACCAGGCTCGCTGTTCTGAGCCGGAGCCTCGCGGGCTGACCCCAGGTCTCTTGCTCATGCCCTGCTTCCAGGGACCAAGGAAATGCAGCTCCTCTGACTTATCTGGAGGGGTCAGTCCTGTCCAGACCCTCAGGGTCATACACAATAAGGAATTCCCCCAGCTAAGAGGGTCGGGCCAGGTGAGGCTCCCCCGTGCCCTGCCCCGACAAGACCCATCTTGGCTACAGCTCTGAGTCTCTCTCGGGCAGGTCATCCATGGCCCCTCCCCCAAGAGGCTGCTGTGAACTGCTCTAAGGACCCCCGTCATCCCCAGAACATCTGAACAGACTCAGTCAAACACCGGATGACACTTTACAAATGTCTTTACACCTTCCTCCCTCTTAGACAGCTGCCCTCTGTAAGAGCATTGAAGCACACGGCTGGGGAAATACGGCAGGGGTTAAGGCGCATGCCCGACACACTGCTGACCCGGGTTTGCTTGCTGGTGCTAAGGGGTGCCCTAGGGATCTCCAGGTGGCTGAGGTGTCCCCAGCACCCCAGGGTGTGAGCAGCGCCACATCCTCGGGCCTTGCTGGTCAGAGCTTGCGGGAAGGGGCTAGAGAGTCGTCCGCAGCTCCCAAACACTAAGTGTAAAGAGAAGGCAACACCTCGTGTGTGTGTGTGTGTGTGTGTGTGTGTGTGTGTGTGTGTGTGTATGTGTGTAGCAAGGGCTGCAGCTCAGGGCCCCATAGACTGACGCAGGAAGGCGGTGTGCTGTGCTGAATTCACCTTTCTCCCCGGCCCAGAGTTATGTATTTCATTACTTCTGCCGTGTAACTTGGGCCTCCCTTTGTGTGGCTCTGCCCGTCTCTCTCCTTACCGGATCCCGGGCTGGGACCCCGAGTGTGTTTTCCGTCCTGGCATCCACCCTCAGGGAGCACCTAGCACAGCACTCAGCACTCACTTGACTAGTCCTCCTGAAATCCATTGAAAAAAGCTCCTTGAGGATGAAAAGCATGTTTTATAAAACAATAATTAAAGCCTATTATACCATCTTGCATAAGCAGCAATTTTCTTTATTTTTATTTAGTTATCATTAATTATTAAGGTTTTCATGATTGAGTTTCGTTTGGTTTTCTGTTTGTTTGTTTGGGTTTTTTTTTGGGGGGGGTCATATCCAGTGATGCTCAGGGGTTACTCCTGGCTTTGTGCTCAGGAATGACTCCGGGTGGATGCTGGGAATTGAACCCAGGTTGGACACGTGCAAGGCAAATGCCCTACCCGCTGTGCTATTGCTCCAGCCCCTCATAATCAAGTTTCAGGCATACAATGTTCCAACACCAAACCCTTCACCGGGGTCCACTGATGTCTCCAGTTTCCCTCTCAACCCACCAGTCTGACTCTATGGCAGATACTTTCACTTCCTAAACTTCAGGCTTTGTGGTTTATAACACAATTCCTAGTAGGGTTTTCTGCATGTCACTTTGCCATCTTCCAGCCCCCATCCTCCTCCCTGGAGAACCCTTCCCCCCCTATTGCCGCAGCGTCCCCCTCCTGTCCTGCTCCCCCCCAACTCCCCCTTAGCAGCTTCCTGCTGAAGACCAGTTCTCATGCTCTTCGTTTCCATGGTCACCTTTGGGCATTGTTATCCCCCTACTCTGTTTCCTTATACCCCGCATATGAGAGGGACCAATCGGAGCAGAGATTTTTTTTTTAATTTATTTTTTTTTAATTAAATCACCATGTGGAAAGTTACAGTTTCCGGGCTTATCTCGGTTATACACTGCTCGAACACCCGTCCCTTCACTAGTGCCCATATTCCACCACCAAAAACCCCAATATGCCTCCCACCGCCCCGCCCCCCACCCCCGCTTGCGTAGCTGATAAATTTCACTTCATTTTCTCTTTACCTGGATTACATTCCATATTTCAACACAATATTCACTATTGTTGTTGGAGTTTCCCCTCAAAAAAAAAAAAAACAGCCCTGCTGACAAGGAAGCATTTGATAGTTAGTTTTCCATTGCTGAGAATGAAGAGATATGAAGTTGGTTTAGGATTTCTGCATTTTAGTACTTTAGTAGTTAAGTCCAGGGAGATTTATGTTAGAAATTGCATCACTTCCCTTCCTGGGGCAGCATGGGGCTCTGTCTTAGTTCACAGTCTAGAGACATTGGTGGAAACAGTTGCTGGCACCCAAAGTAGTCTAGCTGGCCTCCGGATCGTGGCCATCAGCAGCAGAGCGGCCGCACAAACAAACAGGTGGCCACTCGGGTCACATCTCGGCAGAGCGTGGCGGAGCAGAGATTTTAACTTAATCCTCTCACGCTAAATCACCCAAGTCACAGGCGGAAGTTGTGAAGGCAAAACCTTCATGTTTTGCCTCCCCAGGTCTTTTCTTCTAACCTGTCACGGCTGACCTTTCCGGGCCCCGTGTAGCGTGTTAGACATGGCAGCAAGTTCTTGGCGTCTTCGCGGAGACACAGGATCTTCCTCTGCCCTGGAGCTGTGTGTTTGGTCCGAGGCCACTCTGACCCAAACTGTGACATGAGGCTGCCCTTGTCCTGCTGAGCACGGTGGCACCCTGACTTGGTGGTGGTGCTCCCACACTTTGTTGGGCTCTTGGCGGGGTGGGGGGGTCTCCGTGGTGCTCACACCGTGCTCGTCGGAGGGTTGCACTCCGGCTGCAGTGCTCGCCCTTCCTTGACCCGTGTACACACACGTGGCTGCATCACAGCTGGACATTGCTTTCAGCACCGAGGGGGGATTTGTGCTAAATTGATGATGATCAGAAGCTCCGCACCCAGGATGAACCTGTGCCCAATTTCAGCACAACGGGGCTGGACTGATAGCACAAAAGGTCAGGCGTTTGCCCTGCACACAGCTGACCCGGGTTCGATTCCAGCATCCCATATGGTCCCCTGAGCACCGCCAGGAGTGCTTTCCAAGTGCAGAGCCAGGACTAAGCCCTGTGCATGGCTGAATATGACTCAAAAAGAAAAACAAATTCAGCGCAAAGGATCCCAGACGACAAAGCTGCCTGGAGGAGCTTTGTGTGGGGGCGGCAGGGATCAAACCTGAGCACCCGAGAGGCTGTCTGGGGTCTGAGCCTCACTGCGCAGGCAGTCAGAGAGTGAGAGAGACGAGGCTGAGAGAGAGGAGAAGGAGAGAACTGTGTGATTTGGGCATCACACCTAGGGGGACGCAGGGGCTGCTCCCATCTCTGTGCTCAGGGCTTGTTCCTGGCAGTGCTCAGTGCTCAGTGCTCAGGGAACCAATGCCGGGCTAGTTCTCTGCTGCATGCCCAGTGCGGGCTCCTGCCCTCCTGCCCGCTGAGCTCTCTCCAGCCCTGAGCTTTTCCTTGAAGAAGCTCGCTCTTGGGCTCAGAAAGCAGTGCTCCTAGGCAGCCAGGCAGCCCCCTGGAAGGGACTCGAGGCTCCTGGGTGCCAGCCCTGCTTAAGCAATCAGGTGACAGGACTGCAGCTAGCGAGGGAGCCTCCGTCCCAGTCAAGGTGTTCCAGCAGATGCTGCAGGAAGGAAGGACACCTTGCCCAGCCTCACCCTGGACTAACGCCAGAAGGGGGGTGCAAATAAAGGCTCTGATGTTAAGTTACTACGTTTTGGGATAGTGTGTTACGAAGCTGACTTTCTCTCCCGAAACATGGAGAGTTCTCCTCTCCAGGGAAACAGCAAGAATGAAAGTTTGGTTTTTTTTCTCCAATTTGTGTGTGTGTGTGTGTGTGTGTGTGTGTGTGTGTGTAACACACCTAATTTGCATGGTGCTACTGCTGGCTCAGTGCTCAGTGCTCAGTGCTCATTTCTGGCTGTGGTGGCTATGATTCAGCCCAGTTCTCCTACACACCTTGCTTGTGCTCTTTGAATCATCGCTCCCACCTCTCCCAGTTTTTAAGCCTTCCTTGCGTTGCGTCAGAGAACTCAGGAGCTTAAGAGGTGTCTTTAAGAGTCTCGTTCTAGAGAACTCCATTTCTTCAACAATTGACTAAGGTTTTTGTTTTTGTTTTTTTTTTTGGTTTTGGTTTTGGGCATTGTGCAGGGGTTACTCCTGGCTCTGCACTCAGGAATTACCCCTGGCGGTGCTCAGGGGACCACACAGGATGCTGGCAATTGAACCCAGGTCGGCTGCATGCAAGGCAAACGCCCTACCCGCTGTGCTATCGCTCCAGCCCTTGACTGAGTTTCTAAGGCATCCCGAGAAGCATCAACCTTCCCCTCCTGCAGAGACGTCTCTCCAAACATCTAAGACGCTATCGAAAGGGGCGAGGCAGCTCTTCCCGGCCCCTTCTTGTTATTGTCTCCTCCTGGAGTCCCAGAGTGCATCGTCCTCCCAGATCTCCTGGCCACCCCCTAAAAGACTTCCCAGGTCCCGAGAAAGCAGGGTGCGCCTTGCCAGCTCTGTCACACAGAGGTTCAGCCCCGACCAACTCAACTCAGTGCTCTTCAAAACCCCTTACTCATCGTTGAGGGCTGGAGCAATAGCACAGCGGGTAGGGCGTTTGCCTTGTACGCGGCCGACCCGGATTCGATTCCCAGCATCCCATATGGTCCCCTGAACACCACCAGGAGTAATTCCTGAGTGCAGAGCCAGGAGTAACCCCTGTGCATCGCCGCGTGTGACCCAAAAAGCAAAACAAGCAAACAAACAAACAAAAACCCTTACTCATCGCAAGCCAAGTTTCTCCGAGTTCTGGAGTTCCTAGTAAGGACAAACTTCCCGTCTTTGCCTGAGCTTTTGCTCGCCTGCCATCCCAATTGTCCTGCTCCACACTGCCAGGGCTTGCTGTGGGGAGCTCTCCTGGTCTTCAGCTGCTCGGCTGGGGTCACTTCCTCCCCCAGGACGTGCATTATCAGAGGACCCTGGGGGCGAGGAGTGAGAGGGCCCTGGGGGAACCATTTCCCCTCTGCCCTTGCCTCCAGGTGCGACTACGCCCTCACAAGGGTAACAGCAGCCCAGGAAAGGAATGCAGAAAGTGCTTCGCTCTCAGGGACTGGGAAGATGACTAGTGGCAGCTCTGCTGGGTCTCTGCGATTATGACTCAGGTGTGGAGCCCTTGGGTGCATGTGTGAGGCCTTGATTCCACCCCTGACGCCGCCCGCTCCTTCTCCCAGCACTGCAGGCCCTGGGTCCATTGGCTGCCGAGCAACACGGTATGAGTCCTTGCATCACCAGCCTGAGCACTGCAGGACTGAGTGTCCTGGGGAAGCAGCTCCTCCTTCCAGTCCCTAACAAAACTCCTCTGCGACAGAAAGAGACAGAGACAGAGACAGACACACACAGGCAGACGAACAGACAGACAGATGAAAGAAGGAGGGCTGGAGCACATGCTTTGCCTGCAGAAGGCCCGGGTTCAAGCCCCAGCACTGCATGGTCCCCGGAGCACTGCCAGGAGCAACCCCAGAGCACGGAGCTGGGAGTAACTCCTGAGCACTGGTGGGTTTGGCCCCCCTAAACCCAAAACAAACCCAAGCAAGAATTGCCTGGGTAACTTTTTTTTTTTTTTTTGCATTTCGGGTCACACCCAGCGATGCACAGGGGTTACTCCTGGCTCTTTACTCAGGAATTATCCCTGGCGGTGCTCAGGGGACCATATGGGATGCTGGGAATCAAGCCCGGGTCGGCCGCGTGCAAGGCAAACGCCCTCCCCGCTGTGCTATCGCTCCAGCCCCATTGCCCGGGAAACTTTTGAAAGACGTGTAGACTCCAGACTCCAGACTAGACCAGAATGCCGGCCAGGGAAGGGCAGGCCGCCACGCGCCTTGTCCCAGCCAACTGTAAGGCCCCTCTGGTGCATCCGAGAGGCCTGACATGTATTAGGGGGCAAACTGGGGGTCCCCTCTGCTCACCGAAGCCTCATCCCTGAAGTTTTCTCTGGAGAACTTTCCGAGAAGCCCTGCGGCTGGCCTCTCCTCTGTCCCGAGCCAGGACTGGCCCCTCTGCCTTCGGCTAAACCATCACCACCAGAGAAGAAAGGCAGCGAGTAGGACGTGGGTTGTCCTGGGCGCATCTCCACGCTGGCCAGCTGTTCCGTTGGCGAGGAAGGGAGCGTGGACGGGAGCCTGGGCCCCAAACCAGGAACAGCTCCACCAAGGCAGGTCCCGTTTCTCGGTGGATAGAAATACTCACCCTCGTAAGGTTGGCAGACCCAGCGAGACCGGGGGTGCAAGAGAGCTCCTCAGGGCTGGGAAGGTAGCGCAGAGGCCTGGAGAAGATGCTTCGCATGTGAGGGCCCTTGGTGTAACCCCTGACACTGCACGGTCCCCCAGCACCGCCAGGAGTGAGGCCCCAACAGTGAGCTAGAGCTGCCCTGAGCCAGGACGATGTGTGGGGGGTGCACACACTCACACACAGTGCTCTCTGCCGCGTGATATCGTCCATGCAGAGGGTTTTAGAATCCAATTGTATAGAAGGGAAGACCTTAGACACAGGAGAATGCGTGATCAGTTTTCCCCGAGTAGGCCCGACCAGACCCATCTCTACGGGGACCAGTACTACTGATAATACTCTACAGGCTTGGCCCTAGAATCTTCCAGAAAGGGCATAAGAAGGAGATTCACTAGAGGTGGGGATGTGGTGCAGGTACATGGAGGAGCACAGGTTTAGCACGGCAAAGCTCTGGGTTTCATGCCCAGTACCACCCAGTGTGTCCCATATAATAATTATATATATATAATATAATATATTATGTATAATATAATACCTGGGGCTGGAGCAATAGCACAGCGGGTAGGGCATTTGCCTTGCATGCGGCCCATCTGGGCTTGATTCCTCCATCCCTCTCGGAGAGCCTGCCAAATTACCAAGAGTATCCCGCCCGCACGGCAGAGCCTGGTAAGTTTCCCATGGCGTATTCGATATGCCAAAACAGTAACAACAAGTCTCACAATGGAGACGTTACTGGTGCCTGCTCGAGCAAATCGATGAGCAACGGGATGACAGTGACAGTGACAGATATGTATAATATACATAATGTAAGTATAAAATAAATTCTGAGTGGGATTTTATATTGCGTTAAAAAGTGGAATTCATTTTGTTTGAGAAATACCATTTGTGTAACGTGGGAAGAGAAGTAGGAAAGAATCAATGGACAGTATTAACTGCGGAACAGACGGTTAAGCAAGAGAGAAATGAAAGCCCACGGGAAACCAGAAAATATATGCAGACGTCAAAAGAAGCCAACGGGAGGCTGGGGGAACAGAGCACGGTTTCCTAATAGCTGTCAGGCCTGCACCGGATTCACCACACACGGCGTGACATGATTTTCCCCCTGATTCCTAGAAGGTGATCTGTCAAAACACAGATGCTGCTCTGGGCTGCTCTGCCATTTATAGGGCCGCTCCGCACCTTCTGTCACCAACTCCCCTGCCTGCGGTCTTCGGTCGGGGTGGGGGTGGGAGGTGGGGCTGTGCCGGAATCCGAGAATCGTTTCTGTTGAATTGTGTTCCTAATGATTCACTTCGTTCTGGGGGGAAACATTTCTATCTCTTCTCTTTCTCCCCGTTTCATCCTTTCTTTAAAATCTTTGCGGGGCTGGAGCAATAGCACAGCAGGTAGGGCATTTGCCTTGCACGCGGCCGACCCAGGTTCCATTCCCAGCATCCCATATGGTCCCCTGAGCACCGCCAGGAGTAATTCCTGAGTGCATGAGCCAGGAGTAACCCCTGTGCATCGCCAGGTGTGACCAAAAAAGAAAAAACAATAATAATAATTAAAAAAAAACCTTTGCTTCTATCTAAGTGGCTTCTCTGTGCTCCTGGTGTGGGCATAGGAAGATTTTTGAGAATTTTGGAACCCCGACCAGAAACAAGGCAGTCTCTGGCCAAGCCACAGTGTCAGTGGGGTGGGCTGGTGAAGCTGTCGCTCACCAAGCCATAGAGACCAGCGTTTGTGTTCTGGGCGCCTTGCTCTGGTACCTCTGGGGTCCGATTGGAAAGATAAAGCTTCACAGGCAATGCAGAGTCAAGCCCCAGAGTTAAGCAACTGATGTATGTTGGGAAACATACTCAGATTAGCAGGGCTAATCTTCAGTACAATTGTCAAGATGACGCTGTCCCCTTTGGGACACACTCAGGCATCCTATTCCCTACTTCCTTTCTCGTCTGTTGATGAAGCACTAAGAGCTCTTCATCTGTACGTGTCTGGGGGTCTTCCTTCCTCCCTCTTCAGCCGCCCACTCACTTTTCCTTCAAAATCAAAAATGCCCTGGGTGCTACATGTCCCCCGCCAGCCCCGGTATGTACTAGTCCTGCAGGCCTGAACAGAGCGATGGTTAACTTAAAGGCACGAATCACTGAAGATATTCACCTGCTGAAGGACAGGCTGGTCCAAGGACCTCATATGCTCGTCAGACCTGTAATTGGTGGGATTTTAGCCAGTGACAAAAAGGAGTGAAAGAGAAAGACTTCAGGCAGAGTCTTTACCTCTTAGGTGAAGAAACTTGGGGCCCTTTCATTGCACCCACTTTATTTTATTTTTATTATTATTATTATTATTATTATTATTATTATTATTATTATTGTTTTTGGGTCACACCTGGCTCTGCACTTAGGAATCACTCCTGGCAGTGCTCAGGGGACCATATGGGCTACTGGGGACCGAACCCGGGTCGGCCCCGTGCAAAGCAAATGCCCTACCCACTATGCTATTGCCCCAGCCCTCATTGCACCCACTTTAGGCATAGCAAATTCGACTGTTCAGTTCTTGAGTCACCTGGGAAAGCCACGGAGCGGAACGTAAGGTGGAGCTATGCTGCTTAAGTCACGAGATAAACTCGCCTCTGCCTGGCTTTTGCCTTCTACCTTTCTCTTTCTATGTCAGTGGTCCTGGAGGTCTCTGTCCCCTGCCTCTCTAGTGAGTGACAGATCCAGTGATTGGCAGATTCAGTGATTGGCAGATGCAGGCACAGAACAGATGCGCAAACCTTCATGATGAAAATCCACAGTCCCAGGATTCCCCAGAGTCAAGATGCCAGGTTTAACTGCTGCTTCTGAGATGTCAGACTTCACACCAATATGTTCACGTGGATTAGTTGTACAGGTAGAGTTTTAAAATAAACCAGATCAAGCTGGCAAAAAAAAAAGTGACACAATAGTAATTCATCTGTGGCTCTAATTCTCAGATCCCGTGAAGGATTTTAAACAAAGTAATAGGACCTTTAAGAGAAGGTGCTCAAAAATTTTTCATTAACTTTTGAGGTCCCAAAGACTTATAAAAATATATATGTTTATTCCTCAGAATGTACCTCAAAGGACCAAAAACACACTACAGAAAAGATAACTGCATTCTAATGTTCATTGAAACACTATTCACAGTAGCCAAAATCTGGAAACAGGGGTGGGGGGTATAAAAAAATCTGGAAACAATCCAAATGCCCAGAACAGATGACTGGATAAAGAAGCTGCAGCACATATACATAATGGAATACTACTCAGCCTTAAGATTAAGTCATAGAATCTGCTGCTAGGTGGATGGATCTATACCATATTAAGTGAAGTTGAATGATCTCTCTTATATGTAGTATATAAAGAAACATAGTAGGGGGATGACAAATGCAAAAGGCAACAGTCAGGAAAGGGAACTAACTATATCACTCTGGTGGAGGGAAGTGCCCGCCCCCCAATTTTTTAAAAAAGGTTTAGGGATATAAAACTACATCACCACACCTACCACTTTAAGTACCATATCCCTTTATCACTGTCCACAGAACCCTTCTCATCTATCCCTTCCCCCATCATCAGAGACTATAGGGTTTGTTTTCTTGGACAAGATTGATTTCCCTTCCTTCCTTCCTTCCTTCCTTCCTTCCTTCCTTCCTTCCTTCCTTCCTTCCTTCCTTCCTTCCTTCCTTCCTTCCTTCCTTCCTTCCTTCCTTCCTTCCTTCCTTCCTTCCCGCCTTCCTTCCTTCCCTCCTTCCCTCCTTCCTTCCTTCCCTCCTTCCCTCCTTCCTTCCTTCCTTCCTTCCTTCCTTCCTTCCTTCCTTCCTTCCTTCCTTCCTTCCTTCCTTCCTTCCTTCCTTCCTTCCTTCCTTCCTTCCTTCTTCCCTCCCTCCCTCCCTCCCTCCCTCCCTCCCTTCCTTTCTTCTTTGGTTTTTGGGCCCCACCCAGTGATGTTCAGGGCTTAGTCCTGCACAAAGGGATCACTCCTGGTGGTGCTCAGGGAACTATATAGGATGCCAGGAATTGAACCTGGGATTCAATCAGTACTGCAAAATGAACAGGAAGGTACTAATGTTGGCTGGGGCTTAGCTGTATTTTACGGTTATCCAGAAAAGGCAACAGTTGAATTCATTAAGTAGAATTTTAAGCAGCCTTGCTGCATTACATTTGTTCATTTCCATGTTTTAATTTGTGCATAAGAATGTGCACACCCTGCGAAGCTCATGACTTACTCCTGCCTCTGCACTCAGGGTTCCCTCCTGGCGGGGCTCAGGGGACCATATGGGATGCTGAAGATCGAACCAGGGGAGGCCGAGTGCAAGCAAACACCTTACCCGCTGTACTATCACTCCCGTGTGACAAGAAATAGTTCTTGAATGACTAAATAACCATTTTCACTGTGCATTGATAATTAAAGCCATTTGCATGAAACAAACAAACCAAAAAAAAAGAATGTGCATTTCTTATGTCTCACCTGGTCCAGGAATATCCAGAATCAACCTAACACTGCACTCTGGTCCCCATCAGTTAGACATAAGAGGACCTCAGGCTAATGAATGATTGCCTTTCATATTAATTTATAGTTTGCTCCTTCTTGATATTAATCAAGAGGCATACATATTAATTACAGCTATTTATAAAGAGAGAGGTGACTAAAATCAGACAGCTTGTTTGATGACATCCATGGATTGTTATATAAACTAATTGTTATCCAAATGATTGTTTATGTAACTCAGAGATCGGCTGCCTGGGTATTCCCCCAGTGTTCTAGGGGATCACTTTATGACCTGATACTGAAATAAAAATAGTCAAGTAGGTAGGATGTCTGATACTAATGGGTCCTAAAGGTATGCGAAGAGAAGTGAAGCAGAAAAAGAAGACTAGAAGTGAGAGATTATTGCAGTGTTAAATGGAGTGGATAGACAAAGCTTCACATGGTGTTTTGGAATAAAGTTGGTGACGGAGAGGGGGTGAGGGTAGGCAGGAGGTGTGAGATCAGGACCAGGTAGCAGAAAGAACCGGGGTCTCACGATAGAACTGTGCCTTGTAAATTCCCAAGATGCAAGGAGGTGCAATCCTTGAAGCAAAATTTCTAGACAAAAATCTGATGATACCAAGAGTCACAGGCCCGATTCCTTCCTTTTCTGTGCTGACACACAAAACCTACATCTTGACAGCAGCCATTTCTCCATCCGTTCCTCAACAAGAGATGAAGACAGCGCCCTGACATTCAAAAAGTAAAGTCAATTGAAATTATTTCTCTGGGGAAGGAACCAATTGGTTCCTGAAAGTGGCTCAACGGCAAGAAACCCCTTGCGGTTAAAAAAGAAAAATCCCTCTGTGAATGGCCATCGGGTGCAATGCGAGCTTTGCTGGGTTGGTCTCCAGCTTAGAAGGTCCTGGAGGGACAGGGGTTGACAGGTGGCTCCACCAGAAACTGACCTTGGTGACCGCAGCAGACACATGTGGTCTCTGCCACCACTAGTAGACAAAAGTCAGGGTCCAGCCACACCTGCCTTCTCATTTCCCCTTCCTAGAGCCAACCGCTCTGTGGGTTTGCTGCTGTCATTGAAACTGAGGAATGGTGGTTTGTTGGAAGCTGGAAACATTTTCCTGGCTGCAGAAAGGCCAGAGTGTGTCTCTGAGGCTTGGTACATCTGGGACTGGTGGAAGTTTTGCTCTGCTGGCTACCCCAGCTGACCGAGCCTGGCAAAGATCCCTCCACCTTTGCAGGTGGCTTCCTGCCATCCTGCCTTTCCTGAGCTAATGACGCATTTGAGCAGCATCAAGAAAACAAGAAAGGAGAAAAGTCATTTCCTTGGGTAGTTGTGTTCACTGAAGTCTCCGTTCAGCTGTGCTTTCTCTCTGGCTTCTTATTTATGTGTTTATTTCTGGAGGTTGGAGCAATTGCGTTTCTGGTGTCTCTCATTCCGGGGACCAGAATCAGCAGAGTGATGCTGTTGTAACACCTCAGACAGTTCTTTTGTTCCGATGTATTGCGTTTCTTGTGTTGTGAATCCTATTCATCACCTCTCCAGACCCTCCCCTGTTCAAATTTCCTACCAGTTGCTCACAGTTTTCTTCCTGCATGCAGCCCTGCTTGTAGCACGGTGTCTGTTCCTGCAAGCAGAGACGGATGCGTTCAAACGGTCACCTTCCTTTGCATTTTGGGTGTTGGCATTTTTGGACACTTGGGGCTAGGGTTTTATTTCCTGGTGTTTGCAGTACCCCGGGGATTGTTGAGGCATTCATCATCCCCACAAACAAAGCCTTTTTAAAAAAAAAAAAAAGAAAAGAAAAGAAAAAGAAGAAGTTGTGGTAAAATCTTTCGAAACTCTTGTTTCCCAATTCACCTGCTCTCTCTGAGGAGGGTTTGTTGGTTTTAAATGAAAAATAATTATTTTCTAGGTTAAATTTTTCCAAGGTAACGATGTGACTGTGACTATGATTTCTTTTTCTTTCTTTCTTTCTTTTTTTTTTTTGCTTGTTTGGTTTTTGAGCCACACCCAGCTGTGCTTGGTGGGCCGTATGGGGATCCAACCCGTGCAGACTGTATGCAAGACAAGCATCTACCTTCCTGGCCCCTTGTGACCTTGTTTTGTGGTGGCAGTTGTTTTGGGACTACACCCAGAAATGCTCACTGCTTACTCCTGGCTCTGCACTCAGGAATCACGCAGCGGGGGGGGGGGGGGGGGTCATACGAAATGCCAGGGGTCAGCCAAGTACAAGGCAAGTGCCTTCCTGCTGTATTATCATTCTAGCCCCTTGGATCCTTTATCATTATTATTATTATTTTTGGAGTTTTCCACCTTTAATACAGTTCACGGCACGTCTGCTTCATTTCAGCTCCTTCATTTTTTTAAGTTCTTATTTTGAAATTGAAAAAGAAGGGGAAATTACACACACACACCCACACACACCCACACAGACGCACACACACACGGAGGAGGGGAGATAGGTGTGCACACATTCAAGTCTGCCTTTCCATCTAGAGACAGTTCCCGCACATGAGCGTGCCACCGGGTCGCCTTAGATCTGGGAACCGGATCATCAGTGGGTGTTTGTTACTCCTCGGCTGCTGAGCCTGTGGCTGCTGGTTGCCAGGGGCGGTCGCCAAGGAGACGAGGACCGCTTGGCTCTGCGCCAGCGCTCAGCCGCTCAGCCGCGCGTCGGGCGCTTTGTCTGCTGCCCCTTCCTCCACCTTTACCTTGATTAACATGAAGAATCACCTGGCAACCTGGGGACATTTTGTTTCCGCATCTTGCAATGAGACATTGGAAAATTGAAGCTGCGTTGGCTTCACTCGTCATGCCCCCGAAAGAGTACCTAACCCCGCACACCTTAGCATCTTTCCTGCGTGCACTGGAAGTGATGTCCTCGGGATAACGGGAGGCAAGGAAACGGCCATCTAAAGCAACGGCAGGCTTTCCACTCTGCAGAGATGCGACGGGCTTCTCAGTCCCGCCCGTCACCTCCGTCTCCCCGCGGACAGCAGGAAGCGGTTCCTGAGTGCAGAGACCCCTTCCCGGCTCTCAGGGGGAATCATACGTGTCCCCTCAGCCCGGCCTTGCCCCCTTGGCTTCAGTCATTGTCTTCTCACGGGAGGGTTTTTCCACAGATCGTTTCTCTTGCAGTTTGCTTAGGGAAAATCCATACTACTCTATTATGTGACTCCATTCTGAATTTAGCTATTCCCTGAGGTCGTCTTTGAAGCAGAATGAAGAACTCGGAACAATAGTTTTTCTCTCCAGGACTGTAAGAAATTACCAGATTTTCTTTTTTCTAGCTGTCTGAGTCTGTTCAAGCTGCAGCAACAACAACAACAACAACAAAAACCACAAAGTGATGGTGTATAAGCAGCAGAAATTTATTTCTCACGGATCTGGAGGCAGGACGTTCAGGCTCTGATGGCTGCTCGGCCGGGGGGGCGGGGGGTCTTCTTCCTCATCTGTAGCCGGCGCCTGCCCTGTGCTGGGGCAGAGAGGGGCCCGGTTCAGGAGCCTCTGCCACCATCACACAAGTACACCCCGGGCCTTACTTGCCAACACCGTCCTTCTAGGGGTCGGGGGTTCTTTGTTTTAGTTTACACCACACTGGTTGTGCCCAGGGGACCATAAGCAGGACAGGGCTCTGCTATGTGGTAGTCACACATAAGGCAAATGCTCTCCAGCCCCCTTTAAAATTTTTTTATTTTTAAATTTTATTTTTATAGAGTTGTCCACAATATTTTATTACTGTTCAAACACCAATCCCACCACCATTATACCTTCCCACCACCATATCTCGAATGTTTCCATCCCGAATCCCAAACTCTGTCCCCAAAGCAGAACTGAAATAATTTATTTTGTATTTCCATCCCCCTTTTTTGGTTTCCTTTAAAGTCCCAGTGTAAACAAGAAAAAAATTTGAAAAAAAAAACACACACACACACAATATAGCTTTCCAATTTAATTAAATATACTGCAGTATTTTTGGGGGCTGGAGCAATAGCACAGAGGGTAGGGCATTTGCCTTGCATGCGGCCAACCCAGGTTCAACTCCCAGCATCCCATATGGTCCCCTGAGCACTGCCAGGGGTAATTCCTGAGTGCAGAGCCAGGAGTAACTCCTGTGCATCGCCGGGTGTGATCCAAAAAGCAAAAAAAAAAACCCAAAAAACAAAAAAACCCTCAAACTCCCCCCCAAACAAAAATATATATATTGCAGTATTTTTTATTAACTTTATTGTTCAAGTTATATATATATATATATATATATATATATATATATATATATGCCTTTTGGATCATATCCAATGATGCACAGGGGTTACTCCTGGCTCTGCACTCAGGAATTAACCCTAGCGATGCTCAGGGGACTATATGGGATGCTGGGATTCAAACCCGGGTTGGCTGCATGGAAGGCAAACGCCCTCCCCGCTGTGCTATCGCTCCAGCCCCTCTTTATAAATTCTTTACCTAATTTTGTTCCATTGGATTCTATGCAGTGTCTGTACTTTTTTTGAGGCGGGTGGTTGGGCCACATTGAATTTTGTTCCCACTGGATTTTATTGAGTATCTAAATTGGTTCCCTTTCAATTTTTTTTCTTTTTGAGGTGGGGGGACCAGCTGGTCCTGGGAACTGAGTCCAGGGGTCCTCAGACTCAGCCCTTTAAACCCCCTCCCACTCTGCCTCTACAGCTTTCCTTAGGAGAATGTGGCTTACCAAACTGAGAGAAAATTGTTCTGCTTCAAAGATATTTATAAAAGATTAATTTCTTGCTTAGCCTGCTCCCTAGCTATGTGACTAGGCTATTGATTTTTATTATAGGTTCACGTGAGCTTTGTAGTTGATAAAATGAAAATGCTTTCTCTACAGAGTTGGAAGGGTAGCGGATTATTTTATTATTGCACACATGTAATACATTAAATGTATATAAAACTGAGCCTTGAGCATTATAATTACTCTATTTGTAGTGTTGTTCGTGGACAGTGGGCTCCTCTCAGGGGCCAGAGAGACAGTGTATCGGGGAAGGTGTTTGCTGCGCACGTGCTGGCCCCGGGGTTCATCCCCAGCACCCTTGAGCTTCCCCAGGAATGACCCTGAGGGAAGAGGCAGAAGGAAGTCCTGACACCACTGGGCACAGTCCCCAGACAAACAGACAAAAGACAAACAACAGCCACAAAAGTATCTCACACTGTTTTCTAAGATAGGTTGTTCGTGCAATTAATTGTGATTCATAAATTCTTTAGGAATAAATTTTTAAATCAAATGTACAATCAACATTTACATTTAAAAGGGGAATATCTAGGTTTCAGCCCTGGAGGAAGGAAGACTAGAATCTTCTTAAGTACCCCTTGCTGTAAGCTAGGGGAGGGGCTTCCCCGGATGCCCAGGTTTCCCCTCACCCCTGTCTTGGTGCTTTTCTAAGGAACATGTTGAGTTTCTTTTGGTTTTTTTTTGTATTTTGCTTTTTGGGTCATACCCAGTGATGCTCAGGGGTTACTCCTGGCTCTGCACGCAGGAATTACTCCTGGCAGTGCTCGGGGGACCATATGGGATGCTGGGAATCAAACTCCGGTAGGCCACGTGCAAGGCAAACGCCCTCCCGGCTGTGCTATTGCTCCAGCCTCAGGGCACAGGGTTTGTGTCTTCAGCCTGGGACGTGGTTTGAAGGGCATCGGCATATGATCCCCAGAAGATTCCCTGAGCATTGCCATTCCAGCCTCCAGAAGAAAATTCCCTCCTGGACTTCCTTCCACTCCCACTCCCCTCCTCCCCCCTCCGCCTCCCCCCTCCCCTCCCCCCCTCCCGTCTCTTCCCTGCACTGCAGCTCTCTACTCGAGCAGCAAAACCAATTTTTTTCTGAATCCCAAAGATACGTAGTCCAATAATAAGTGTATTTTTGACAACAGGCCAGAATTGCTGAAATTACAACTGCCCTAGAAAATGTGAGTTTTGTGCTTAGACTCTCTGGTTTTGCTTTTTATAACTAACTTAATTCTGTTTTTAGCATGTTGTGGCTCTTATCCAGCCTCAGTCAGGAAATGCATGGGGTGTTACAGAAAAACCGGACTAGGAATTACACACCTAACGCCCCCACGGGGGTTGGCCATCCCATGTCCTAACTGAGGCAGCTCAGCATCACCCTGCCTGCAGGGAGCTTCAGAATGCCCGCTTCTTTGGACCAGGCCCCGGAAGGCTGAGTAATGCAGCTCCCCGTTTGGAACAAGCCTGGGTCCAGGGTCTGAGCAGCCAGGATTTCTCGGTGCTAACACTGCTTCAAGGTTCAGAATGTTCCCATTCAAGCCACTGAGATCCTATGTGCTTTTTGAAGGTTTTCTCGAGAAATTAATATGAATTTTAATTTTTTCCCCTTTTTTGGGGGGAGAGGTCACACCCGGAAATGCACAGGGGTTACTCCTGACTCTGCACTCAGGAATTTTCCTGGCGGTGCTCGGGGGACCATATGGGATGCTGGGGATCATGCCTGGGTTGGCCACGTGCAAGGCAAGTGCTCCCCCCCATTGTGCTATCACTCCAGCCCCCCTGAATTTTAATTTAGTTTTTGGGTCACATCTAACAGTACTACTGTACTCTCTCTCTCTGTCTGGGTTTTTTTTTTTTTTTTTTTTGCTTTTTTGGGTCACACCCGGCGATGCACAGGGGTTACTCCTGGTTCTACACTCAAGAATTACTCCTGGCGGTGCTCAGGGGACCATATGGGATGCTGGGATTTGAACCCGGGTCGGCCGCGTGCAAGGCAAATGCCCTACCCACTGTGCTATCGCTCCAGCCCCTGATTTTGGTTTTTATATACTATTTTGTTTTGGTTTGGGGGCTCCGCCCAACTGTGCTCAGGGCTTAATCCTGGCTCTACGCTCAGGGATCACTCCTCTGTCGTTTTGTTTTGTTTTCGTTTGGGGGCCACCCCAGCGAGGCTCAGAGCTTACTCCTGGCTCTGCACTCAGGAATCACTCCTGGCAGTCCTTGGGGGAACCATATGAGGTTCGGGGGATTGAACCTGGGTCAGTGTGACAGGCACATGCCCTACCCACTGTACTATCACCCCAGTCCCACTCTGCTTCTTTATATCCCACGTGGGAGGAAAACACATTCTGCATCTGGCCCTCTCCCCCGGCTGACTTCACTCACAATACCTTCCATTCTGTCGACATCGCAGCCACGTGCATGACTTCATCCGTCCTTACAGCTGAGAGGTTTTCCACTGTGTACCTGCGCCATCGTTTCCTTATCCATAGTCACTGTTCTCGGGCACTCCGGGTGCTTCCAGGTCTCGGCTAATGCTGACTAGTGCTGCAATGAACGTAGGGGCTCAAATGTCCTCATCACGGTCCCTGCTTCTTCCCCTCACCCTGCAGCTTCTCTCTGAGCCCCTGCCTTCCTTGCTGTGGGTCTGAGCACACACCCGGGCAAGGCATGAATATCCAGGTGCCATGTAGGGGGCCGGGCAGGGCTGTGGCACAGTCATTGGGGCATTCGAGGAGAGTTCAGAAAAGGCGTGTAGCTGCTGGTGTGGCTCTCGGGAAGGTCTGCTGGCCGGGCTGGGCGAGTGGCTCTGTACAGGGGCAGTGTCTGGGGAGGTCAGTAGGGGAAGGAGCAGGAGTGAACTGGGGAATTTTTTTTCTCAATTTTTATATATTTTATTTTTATAAAGCAGTTCACCATTGCTCATTACAGATGATATTCAAGCACCCTCCCACCACAGTAAGAGGGAAGCGTGTGAAGGTCGCTGTATTTCATCCTGGAGCCATTTAAGCCTGAATATAACAGAATACAAGCAGGTATGTTGAAACCAAACAAATGTGTGCTGCTTTTGGTGAGTAAGCGGGTTAGAGTATAAGAGGTGGCACGGCCGCATTTGCAAATGTGGCCACGTGCTTCAGGACATTCTGCATTGCTCTCTTCCAGGAGCTTCAGTTTAAAGTCTCTGGATCTTGGCTGTGGATGAGATGACATGGTGCCAGGGGTGGAGGGTGAGTGGCGGTGGGGGCTAGTTTGTGGGTGTGACTGCCAAGCTACTGGAAAACTGGGGAGCTGGGGGGAGGAGGCCCAGTCCTGATCTGAGCAGGCTTGGAGATCTCAGTCACGGATTCCCGCATTTTCCCCGTGTTTTCCTGCCAGTCCCCTCTTGGGTGAGGCTTGTCCGAACGTGTGGAGAGCGGCCTTGCGCATGGTGCCAGTTGGGTTCTGGGAACCCGGAAAACATCTGCTCTTTTCTATAGATCTGATGCCTGTGAATGAACCAGGGGAAGGAGCAGAATTCGGCAGTCGGAACCTTCCAGGACAATTCACGATGGAGCGTTGGCCTCTGGTTCCACCGTTCTGGCTCAGGGTTCCCGCTAGTCGGGTGCCTCTGACAAAACAGCAGCAGCAACAACAACGTCTAACCAGAGCAGGATGCTCATTAACATGCCCTGACAACACGACCGTGCACGACCAGTTCTTCCCTGAAAGCCTGAGGGTGAGTGTCCACGCTGCCCACGAAGTGTGGCTGGGTGTGGAGTGGCCACGAGCAGTGGAGCCGAGCTAGTGACCACATGCACGATCCCAAACCCTGAGGACAGCAAAGAGGGCCGAGCCTCACCGGATGGGGCACCCAGCCCGGGCCCCCCTGCACCCTCCACACCCTGCTCCCTTCCGCTGCCCGCTCACCCGTGTAATGCCGTTGGCCCGTCTCCCTGGAGGGGCAGACAAAATGCCGTGGGGGTGCGGGCAGGGCTCAGCGGCTGGCAGGCGGGAGCTTCGTTCTGCCTGGCAACGTCTGGTGTGCCCGGGTGCCCGGTTAAAGGGAGACTCCCCCGTGGGCATGGATGGCAACATAAAAGAACACGTGTGCACTGCAGCCAGGAGCCTGAGCCTTGGACAAGCAGGTGTTGGAACCCCAGAGCCGGCCCGCGTGAGCACCGCCGTGAAGAAATGCAGCAGTATCAGCAGGAACCCTCCTCGCGAGCGGCGGCTGCCCTTGGTACTGAAGAACCACACCTGAGCCGCGCCCAGGAGGGCACCTGTGTCTCTCCAGGCCAGCGGGGGCCACTGGGGCAGGACAGCCCAGCCCACAGCCGCAGGGCCTGTTGACCCCCGGGATGGCTGCCCACGGCGGATTTTATCACTCTCTGGCTCTGGGTACGGGTCTGTGCAGTCACGGGGGTCTCAGGGTGACTCTCGAGAAGGCAAGTGCCTCTGGCCCCCGGAGGAACAGGGAAACTCGGGAGGGAGACGATCAGCGCCTCTGCAAGGCGTTGCCAGTGTTCCTGCCTCGCGGGCTTGTCTGCCTGATGCAACCTTGTGCGGTCACTGGGTTGCCCCCGGAGGGGATCTTGCAATTCCATGTCCCATCCGTCACCGGCTCCCACGGCATCGAGGGAGGGTTTGTGGACTCTGCAGAAAAGGCCAGGGCTGCTGGGAAATGAAAACCGTAGGAGAAGTAATAACCCCGCACCAAGACTTGTCCTACTGAGCTACACAAACGCCACAGCTCAGCGCATGAGCACCACCACCAAGCTTGTGTGTGACCCCTGGTCACTGCAACAATGGCAGCTGAAGGGAGGGAAGGGGAGGGGGACGCGCCCAGAACACAGGGCGCCAACAGGCAGAGAGGAAGCCTCTGAGGAGGAGAGCATCCAGCCCTGCACAGGAGGCACGAGCCGGGAAAGCGTGCCCGGCTGAGCTCCCCTCAGTGGGACGGGAGGACTGCAGGGAGGCACCCTGCCCTCACCCCTCCCACAGCTCTGCGCCAGAGCAACCTGAGGGAAGGAGGTGGTTTCTGGGAGGTGGCAACAGGGAGGGAGGAAGCAGGAGGTGAGTGTAAGGCAGAGAGCAGAGGAAAGGAGCAGAGAGAAGGGATTTAGATAACACACACTCACACATACACACACACATACGCCTACTCACTCACATGCACACATATGCACACACACATACATACACACACTCACACATACACATAAAATATGCAGTCACACACATACACACAAACACATACACACATACACATATACACACAAAACCACATATACACACTCATACACATATACACATACATACAAACACATACACACACTTGCACACACACACAAACACATACACACTCACACACTTACACACAGGTGCACACTCACACACACACACTCACATGAGCGTGCACGCTCTGTGCCTCTTACCAAGATCTTACATCTCAAACCCGTGACACTCCCGAGTGTTCCCCTCCAGCTCCAGCTGGTCTGTGCGTCTTTCTGTCCGTCCCAGGGCTTCCAGCGTTTCGGGGTGTCTGCACACTGTCTGCCTGAGGCCCCTCTCCTCACTTCCTGCCACTCGGGCTTGTCCTCCACTTGCGTCCCCCGGGTGCCATTAGGTTTTTACCTGAATGTTCAGGGCCACAGGAAACATTAATTCTGCTTCCTCAGGGTGGACAGTGCTGCACCGAGCAGTTAAAATAGTTTTTTACCTCAGACAATGGTGCTCGGAGCAGGCCTGCCAGAGCGGAAGCCCAGCCGACAGATGCCTTCGCTCCTAACTCAGCTGGACTGAGTGAGACATTCGATTTGCACGGCTGTTACGGGGAAACCCTGGGTTTGACTGCCTGGCGGTGTTTGGCTTGCTTTCTGTGAGGGAACGTAGCTCTTCTGTCTCGGATTCTATGTGCCCTCCCACCCCATTCAGAATGGGGTGCAAAGTCTCCTCTTGAGAGCTCAGGACTTGTTAGTCAGACTTAGTGGGAGTTCCTCAATGGCTTATTTTTCTAGAGTAAGTGTAAAACGATGCCCAAGTGAAGGGAGGTGAGTAGATGGGGCAGGTCGGAGTCCTTCCTTCCCGGTGTGCCCTTCTTGAGCCTAAACAAGGGCCATTCTTCCCTGGCACTGGCTTTGTTCTGCCTCGGCTGAGTGAATTCCTGCTCGGGGTGTCCGTGAGGCAAAGGCCGGCCAGTGCGGCTTCTGTTGGGAGGCCCCGGGATGCCGGCGCAGGAAGGAAGCGCTCTGCCTCGCGCCTGAGGAGCGTGAACTGTGTGTGGAAGGCAGAGGCAGGCCCAGACCCGTCAGCTCAGCTGCTGTGGTTCTCAGAGACCCCAGTCTCCAAACACAGTCTCATTCTGAGGTACTGGTGACAGAACTTCCAGGTAGGACTGTGAGGGGACAGAAGCCAGCCCCTAAAACGGACTCTGCTTTCTTCACTTCTTGGCACAAACTAACCCTTGTGGCTCTGTGGGTCGGCTCTCCCAGTGTGACTTCCTAGTTCTGTCACCAAGTGACTCTGTGCTTGACAGTCTCCACAGGGGAGATGCATCCTGTGTCCCCAACTGCTTTATTGCTTTAATTTAACTAATTAAATTTGGGGTGGTGGGGGGAGCATTTCAAGTCACACCCAGGAGGCCTGGGGCCTTTCCTGTGATTCCTGGCCAACTGGGTGAGTGTTTGGGAATTAAGGCTCGAGGATTAAGGCTGCTCGTGCCCTGTGTGGGGGTCGCCAGTGGAGCTTAGAGGCCTCCAGTGACACCCAGTGATGCTCGGGTGGTTCCAGGGACTGGCCTCTTGCAAGGTGTGTGCCTGAGCCCCCTACTCATTCTCCAGCCTGCACAGGTGAGTGTTCGAAGAAGTTTTCTCTAAGCTGAGGCCTGTTTTCAGGAGGGTGTGTAGTAATCACTTCTGTAAAATGGAGAATTGTCTTCTAAGTTACTGACTTTTGTAAACTTGGGTTTCTGGGTCAAGTGCACGTAGAGTCTGTCTGTCTTCAAACTGTGGAAGCTCAGCGGGTTTTGCTCTGAGATCAGCTCTCTGCTGGGGATTAGGGTGCAACTGGGCACCGGACAAAGGCTCCCCCCGCTGGGGTCCCACACTGAGAAGCACAAGGATGAGATCCAGCAATGCTAAACAGAATTTCTTTTTGTATTGCAGCACATTCCACCCATCCGTTCAGCCACCCACCCATCCATCACCCATTCATCTACCTGTCCATCCATCCACCCACCCACCCGTCCACCCTTCCACCCACCCATCCATCCATCTATTCATCCTTCCATCCATCATCTATAAAGCAGCTCCCATATCTCAGAACTTTACATGTGGCAAAACAGGCGATTAATCCATGGGCTACATGGCACTTCAATCAATGGGCTTGAAGAAGATTCTTAGTGTACCATTTTGTAGATTCAGCTGTATATACCTAGAAAATTGCATCACATGTGGTTAAAACTATGCACAATTTGAGCAGATGCCTTTCCAGTGAAGATGTTTTTCTTTTCTTTTTAGTTTTTGGGCCACACCTAGCGGTGTCAGGGGTTACTCCCGGCTCTGTATTCAGGGATAACTCCTGGTGGGGTTCAGGGGGACCATATATGTGCTAGGGATTAAACTTGTGTTGGCCACGCATGAGACAAGTGTCCTACCTGCTGTACTATTGCTTCTGTTCCTGATATTTTTCTTTTCTTTTTCTTTTTGGACCATTATTTTTTCTTCAGGCGATGCGCTGACCAGAATGTCAGCCATCTGTGGTATTATTTTCAGGCTGTGAACCTACCAGTGTTTCTCAAACCTGATGTACTTTCATTTGATTTCTTTTGGGATGAAAAAAATAAACACCAGAAAACAAGAATCAAATAAGCCCACAAAGAAGTCTTCTAAATGTGCTCCGACGAGTGCCTGGAAGTTGTAATAAGGGATGCTGTTTTTCAGTGAGAAGCAACCCACAAGTGTATTCAATCCGTGGGCCAGGAGCGTTCGTCTACTATGAGCTGGAAAGTCCAGTGAAATGGAAGTTGGCATAAAAGAAATGCATGAAGGCTGAACACGTGGGTCAACGCCAGGACATTGCTTCACACGCAGGAGACCTGCCCTGTGCTCCTCGTGGCCTCAAAGTGAGTCATTCCATGCAAAGGCAGAGTGTCCCAAGCACCAATGGCATGCCCAAATCATATAAAGAAATAAATATGCATGCCCCCAAGAGCCTGGTGGTATTTTTACACCTCTCTGAGCGGTTCTCTTTATTTTTTATTTTTAGGCTTTTAGGGTCATACCCAGTGGTGCTCAGAGGTTATTCCTGGCTCTGCATTCAGGAATCACTCCTGGTGGTGCTCAGGGAACCATATAGGATGCTCAGGGGACCATATGGGATGCCGAGGATCAATGGGCCATGTGCCAAGCAAACAAACGCTCGACCCGCTGTAGTATGGCTCCAGCCCCCTCTGAGGGGCTCTTTTACTTTCTCTGTTGCCAGACGAGGGCTGGATGTTAAAGTAAATGGAAGAAAAAGTAAGTGGCACATGCAAAGAAACTGCATCTGTGTAGAAGTGATAGAATAGCAGGTAAGGTGCTTGCTTGCCTTGCACACGTCTGACCCGGATTTGATCCCCCACCACATATGGGGCTCCGAGCCAGCCAGCAGTGATCCCTGAGCACAGAGCCAGGAGTAACCTCTGAGCACCACCCAGTGTGGCCCCAAAACCAAAATAATTTTTAAATAAAATTAATTTTTGAAAAGGCATCGAGTCAATCCCAGTCATTAGGACACGATTGGTTTAGATGATCTCTCCGAGCTCTACGCACTTGGTCTGGTCCATCAGGGTGTAGAACTTTGGCGGCCAGATGTCACGGCATGTGATGGGGACTGACTTTATTTTGAAGTCTGTCATTGTTTCTAAGTATTAGAATGCTGTAATTTCCTGAACTCAGCTATGCTCATTTTAAGGACACTGTCTAGATGGAAATTGGATAAACAACACAATACAAAGCAAAACAAAACTAAAAGCAAAAAAAAAAATGTAGTTTGTTTGGCTTTAAGAGGCTGGTGGAATGAACCTCTGAGGGAACGTGGTGAGTGTGTGGCTGTGACAGGCTGTAACTGGCTGTGATGTCTCTCCTGCCATTTGCAGATTTGCAGCAGAAGGTCCTGCCGGGGTCCAAATCCTCCATGGCTCTGGCCACAGCTTCTGCTGGGGTTAAGCAGAATCACGTCTTTTCTGGGCTTCTTTGCCATTGATTCCCGTAATTTCCACTCCCTTTAATTAAAAAAAAATGTTTGGAATCACTGTCAATTGCAACCTGACAAAGTTATTCATGGTTAAATTTCAGGCATACAATGTTCCAACACCCATCCCTTCATTCATGTCCACTTTCCTCCACCAGTGTCCCCAGTTTCCCTCCCAGCCCCCGCCTGCTTCTGTGGGAGGTGCCTCCCTCTGCCATTGTCCCACTGTTCCCGTCCCTGACCTACCCCGTTACCCCACTGGCACCTTCTTGCTGAAGACCAGTTCTCACGCTCTCTTTCTCCCGCCTTTGGGCTGTACCTCTGACTCTGCAACTTCTTTTTTTTTCTTTTTTGGGTCACACCCGGCGGTGCACAGGGGTTACTCCTGGCTCTGCACTCAGGGGACCGTATGGGATGCTGGGAGTCGAACCCGGGTCGCCTGTGTGCAAGGCAAATGCCCTACCTGCTGTGCTACTGTGAAACTTTTGGTCGAAGAAAGGACATCAGCAATCATTTGCTCTAGCTCTTAACATATTCAGCTAAAGAAACGAATAGTTTGGGGCTGGAGTGATAGCACAGCGGGTAGGGCGTTTGCCTTGCACGCGGCCGACCCGGGTTCGAATCCCAGCATCCCATATGGTCCCCTGAGCACCGCCAGGGGTAATTCCTGAGTGCATGAGCCAGGAGTGACCCCTGAGCATTGCCGGGTGTGACCCAAAAAGCAAAAAAAAAAAAAAAAAAAGAAATGAATAGTTAACTTTTCCTTAGTGACCATCTATATACCCCGGCCCCCACGCTGGCCCCACCCCCATTATGTAGACAGGAGCCAAGGAGTCGAAAATGCGGAAACAAAGCCACAGACCTGTTTGCTAGCGTCCTCTAAGGCGGGGTGACTCGTGCTCCTGAGCTGAGTCCCGGGTCCAGAGCTCCGTCTCGCAGTACTGTGGCACGTGGCGTAGTGCTGGGACGTGAGGACTCGGTGCTGCTCTGGCTGGCTGTGCGCCAACAGTGCTCCACACCCAGCCATGCCCGGGGGCCTCCAGAGCTACGTGGAGGGCCACATGTGGCACTGAGGGCCCACGCTGCTCCGGACACACATGTGCCCTTCCGCTGAGCTGGCTCCCTGCTCCCGTCTCGGTGTCTGAAGATAGTCCCAGTCATCACACGGTGACGGCAAGTGACTGCGGAGGCCTCCTACCCTGACCCGTCCCCCACTACATACACACGCACACCACAAACGACACACACCCCACACATGACACACGACACATATACAACACACACACAAGAAACACTCTCAGGACACACCGGAGACACACATGACACACACACACAAGACAAACACACATGACACAAACATGACACACAACACATAAGAACCACATGACACACACATGAGACACATGACACACACACAAGACACACACACATGACACACACACATGAGACACATGCACATGAGATATACACACGACACGCACACACACATGAGACACATGCACATGAGATATACACACGACACGCACACACACATGAGACACATGCACATGAGATATACACACGACACGCACACACACACACACACACACACATGAGACAGAGAGCCTTCTCCAGGTGCTCTATGCTTCACTTTTTTTTTTTTTATTTGCTTTTTGGGTCACACCCAGCGACGCACAGGGGTTACTTCTGGCTCATATACTCAGGAATAAATTACTCCTGGCGGTGCTTGCGGGCCCATATGAGATGCTGGGAATCGAACCCAGGCCTAGTGCAAGGCAAACGCCTGCCCCGCGGTGCTGTCTCTCCAGCCCCTCTGCTCCACCGTCTATGCTTGAGCATCGGTGTCTGTGGGAATGAAAACCTTCCACAGCCATTCCCAGTGGGATCCAGTTTCTTTTCTTTCCCTCAATTTTTTTATTGAATCACTGTGAGATAGACGCTTATAAAGCTGTTCATGATTGGGTTTCAGTCCTACAGTGTTCCAGCATGCCCCCACCAGTGCACATTGCCCAGCACCAGTGCCCCCAGGTTCCCTCCCGTCCCCCCCTCCGCCAACCCCCTGCCTGCTTCTGTGGCAGGCGCTCTCTCTCTTTCCCTCTCTCTCTTCTCTCTCTCCTCTCTGTTCTCTCTCTCCTCTCTCTCCGCTCTTTCTTCTCTCTCCTCTCTCTCTTTCCCTCTCTCTCTTCTCTCTCTCCTCTCTGGTCTCTCTCTCCTCTCTCTCTGCTCTTTCTTCTCTCTCCTCTCTCTCTTTCCCTCTCACTCTCTTCTCTCTCCTCTCTCTTCTCTCTCTCCTCTCTCTCTTCTCTCTCCTCTCTCTCTTTCCCTCTCTCTCCTTTCTCTTCTCTTTCTCTTTTTCTCTCCTCTTTCTCTCTCTTGTCTCTGTCTGTCTCTCTGTCTCTGTCTCTCTGTCTCTCTCTCTCTCTCTGGACCTGCACAGCACTGAGGGAAGCCTCCAGATTTCTCTTGATAAGAGCACAAAGAGCAGCTTGCAGAGGGTTGGGAGGCCGAGCACAGGGACAGAGGCGTGGGGACATCAGGGTTCAGGAGCTGTGGGAGGGCGAGGGGAGCCCCCGGGACGTGCCGAGACACAGGGAGGAGGGGCTGTCTGGAGGAGGAGCAAAGGCTGACAGGACTCGCGGGCTGTGGGATCAGGCGTGTGGCTGTCCGGGCCAGGCCAGCGTCTTCCTTCCTCGGGCATCTGATGGTTCAGATGGAGCCGTCAGGAATGTCCCAGAGGGGGGCGGATTGTCTGGGCTCTACCCCCAGGGGAAGAGGGAGAGGCGCTTCCAGGCTGTTTCTAGCACTTTTTTAAAAAAAATTAAATCCATTTATTTCTTTTTAATTTTTTTAAATTTTGGGGTCACACCGGCAATGCACACTCTGCATTTAGGAATTACCTCTGGCGGTGATCGGGGTACCATATGGGATGCTGGGAATCGAACCCAGGTCGGCCGCGTGCAAGGCAAACGCCCTACCCACTGTGCTATTGCTCTGGCCCCCTTAAATAAATTTCTTTTAAAAGAAGGAAGAATTCCAGCAGGGGAGCTGCTAAGGAGAAGGAGAAGCAGAGAAGCCAGAGCTGTGGTGTTCCTTTGCCGAAGGGGACGCTGAGGGACTCGGGCTCCCGTGGGTGAGACGACGCTTGGCCTCTACCCTCCATGGCCAGGCTGGCCCCGAGAATCCAGCTGACGGGAGACAGACCCATTGCCGGCACACCACGGCGGCTCACACTCAGACGTGACCCAATTCACATAGACTCCAGGGCCAGCACCGACACCCTAACAGGAGGGAAGCCCCCAGCCTCTATTCCTGCTGCCCTGGTTGCCTTCACAGGGCATTTGGGCCAAGGGTTGAGTAAAGGCTGATGGGGGGAAAGGAACACGTCCAGGGGAGATGAGGCCGTTCTGAAAGCTTGGCTTGTGTTGGTTCCTCACAACAGCCTTGCCGTCTCCTCCCTGCCACTCTTAAGTGCTTCTTCCGCCTGACCTGTCATCAGGTGGAAAAACATCACCTTTCACCTCGTAATCTTTAGGAGGAAAAAGCTCAGTCAGGATTCTGAGGTTCTAGCAGCTTCAAGAGCCTGTAAGGCATAGGGTGACTGCACTCATCTGTGGAGTACAAAGCAACAGAATGGGAGACTAACACCCAAGGATAGTAGGGATGAGGACCAGGAGGATGGCTTCATGGCTTGGAAACCGGCCTCAATGCTGGGGGAATAGGCAGCTCAGATAGAGAAGGGACCACCAAGTAAAGGGTGCTTGGAGGGCTCGCTCGGGATGGGAGATAAGTGCTGAAAGTAGACTATAGACCGAACGTGATGGCCATTTAGTACATGTATTGCGAACCGTAACACCCAAAAGGAGAGAGAGTAAAAGGGAATGTGCCTGCCCCAGGGGAAGGGGGGTGGGAACATGGAGGGGGGTGGTGGGAAGGGTCCTGGGAACATTGGTGGTGGAGAATGGGCACTGGTGGAGGGATGGGTACTCAACCATTGTATGACTAACATAATCACGAAAGTTTGTAAATCTGTTTTTATTTATTTATTTATTTATTACTATTATTATTTTTTTTTTGCTTTTTGGGTCACACCCGGCGATGCACAGGGGTTACTCCTGGCTCATGCACTCAGGAATTACCCCTAGCGCTGCTCAAGGGACCATATGGGATGCTGGGGATCGAATTCGGGTCTGCCGCATGCAAGGCAAACGCCCTACCCGCTGTGCTATCGCTCCAGCCCCTGTTTTTATTTTTTTAAATAGAGGCTATAAGGCAAGAGAATCCCCCTGTCAGAGGGGCCAGTTGGGGGCTTCTCTGCTCTCTCCCACCCTACTCATGGGTGAGTAGTGGAACCGGCGGCTGGCCCTCCTCACCTCTATTCCGTGTTGACTGATTCAAGTTCCGTGTTGTGTCTGGGTCATGCAGTTCCCCCTGGGCCAGTGTCCCGGGGGGACCACATGCTCGGTGCCCTGTGACCGGCCGGCCCGTGGATGTCACACCCACACAGAGACCCAGCAGGTGAGTGAAGGACACCGTGATGTCGTTCAGCCCAACTGGGGCCACGAGTTCGGTCAAGTTAAAGTCCAATTCTCAGAGCTCCGAGCCCCAGCTCCTTCCTCCTTCCTCCTCAGGGCTGGGACTCCTTAACTCTCTCCCCTCCCATTGCCTTTCCTGGCAGCGGATATCGACCTTGTTGTTGTTGCTGTGTTCTATGTGGGAATGAGTTAAAGGCGTGTGGGGGGGAGGGGAAGCCCCCAAGCAATGCTCAGGAGGCCTGGGGCCCCTCCCTGTGAAACCACCGTTCAGTGCTCAGGCTCTGTGCTGCTAGGGACCCCCCCAAGGCCACTCGACAGGACCCGGGTGTCTCCAGGGCTGGACCCAGCTGATGCCCAGGGGTCCCTGAGGTGCCGGGGTCGGGCCTGATCCTAGTCCGGGCACTAGTTGCGGGCCCAGACATGCGTTTCTATTACCCAAGAACCTCCTGACTCTTAGTCTCACGTTCGACCACTCAGGTTCATTTCCTCCCCTCCCAGGCCACGGGCAAGGTGCGCGGGACCTTGGCACGTGTCTGGATTCTGCCTCTGAGCCGTGAGCGCACCAGCGGGAGGGGCTTCCACAGCGCCCGGCTCCTCCCCTCGCTTGCAGCTGACAGCGTGGGACCAAGAAAGACGGGGGGTCTGGCCCAGGAGACCGCCCAGCGGGTAAGGAGCTCAGCTTGCCTCGCAGGTGTCCGGCCGGGGTTTGAGCCCCAGCACCCAGGGGGTCCACCAAGCCCCACCATCCCTGGGTGCCAAGTCAGGAGCAAGCCGTGAGCACCACTAGGTGTGGACCCCCCAAAAAACATAATAAACAGAAAAACTGGTTTCTGCAGGCCTCATAGACGGACAGCCGACCCAGGCCGGGCCTGCCACTGGTGCTGGGTCAGCTCAGGCCCCGAGGCACCGCGGTTGCTGCTTCCTTTCCGCGCCGAGTGGACCCACTCCGTGGATTTCCATCACCTCCAGGCAGGACCAGGCCTGGCAGGACCCAGGAAAGCCACAGCAGGACGCTACCCCGCCGTGAGACGCAGCCATCTAGGGCTGCCTTGGAGAGGGTGGGGACTCGCAGGGGGAGGCGGGGGGAGACCCTGGAGCTGTGGAGTTTTTGGTTTTTTTTTGGCTGCGGTAATTTGGACAGAGAGTCTCTTGCCCGCATGCCTGGCTGTCTTCCCCAGGGCCCCTGGGAGGGGATGGACTCCAGCTTCCCTCCCCGCCCTGAGCAGAGCTCCCGGCGGTCGAAGACCACCGGAACCTAGCCACAGCCATGCTCGAGGCCCCTCTCCACATGTTCGACAAGCCTCATGCATGAAGGTACCGGCAGAAGAACCCAGGTGTGTGTAATCCCATCAACGGCCAACATCCAGAGACTTAAAAGCAAGTGCCTAGAAGCTCTCGGCCACAAAGCTTATAACGTACCTTTCCCTCTGGGAGAAACTAGCAAGCTACTGAGAGCTTCCTGCCCACTTGGGACAGCCTCGCAAGCTTCCCATGGTGTATCCATATGCCAAAGCCAGTAACCAGCTGGGTCTCATTCCCCTGACCCTGTGGATAGGACAAATGTAGAGGTTACTGAGACTGCTCGAGCAACTGGACCATCAACGGGATTTCGTGATCGTGATTGTGATCGTGAATTTGGACTTTGGTAACCTCATCCTCAGGCCATACAATAGAGGCAGAGGCCACAGGCTGTCACCAGAAACTTGACATCTGTGTCCCGTCATGCCCAGGGCCAGGCCACCTGGCTTCAAGGGCCTTCTGAGGCCCACTGTTCCCCAGTGTGAGGCCTTCCAGGGCCCTTTTTGCCCTAGTCCACCAGCCCCTGCCCAAGTAGGTGGTGCTGACAGCTAAACACTCAACCACACACACACACACACACACACACACACACACACACACACTCTGGAAAGACAGGCTGGGGGAGAGCAGTGTAACCTCTATAAATGAGGGGAGCTTTCTGTTGTTCCCTTAAAGAAGGCAGATTTCCGGGGGAAAGGGGGCGCGGCCCTGAATATTTTTGTTTGTTTGTTTCCGGAAAAGGTTGATTGGGCAAATACATTTGGATCTGTCTTAGGCTTCCCCCCACCTCATCCTTGGCTCATCCCTGGGCTCTGCCCCCACCGAGGCACCGGGCTGAGGAGGAGGGCGCCTCGGGGTCGGTTTGGGCCAGCTGGCCCTCGCCGTCGTCCTCCTGTGAGTTCAAGCAGCGACTCCAAATGTGATCTGTCCTGTGAGGGACAAGCAAGGGATTTCAGCATTCTTCGGGGTCAAGGTTAACATAACCGTTCCCAGACAGGCCGCTCTGGGCCGTGCTGAGACGCACTCGGGGGCGCTCGCCAGCCCTCCCTGACTGGGCCATGGCAGTGACATGCCTCAGCCTTCTCGGGCGCTCCCACAGGCAGCTGCGGGCGGGCACCTCTGTGGCGGGCTTCGTCCATCCTCCCCGATGGCAGGACCCAGTGACTGCGGAGCAACCAGCACGCGGGACGGAAGGCGGCCCCGAGACCACGCTGAGAGAAGCTGCTGGGAAGGGCTGCTTCCCTCTCTCCCACCTCTGACCACCCCAAGGGGGAAGGACGTCTCGGAGGATCCCGTGAAGCGTGCGTGACACGGAGTGAGAACGGGGGTTCTGCAGGCAGGAAACACTCCCGGCTGTCCTGTGGGGTCTGCCTGAGGGAGGGGAGATGGAGAGGGGGTGTGGGGCTGCCTCTTTGCCCTCCGCTCCCGTCTTTATTGGGTGCCATGGTTGACGATCCTGTTGATGACGGCTCCATGCAGACGTCAGGCGGCACCACAGCCCCTCACCAGCGCCCCAGGGAGCGACCACCCATGGCTCAGCTCAGTTCTGTGGAACGACTCTCCAGTTCCTCCCCACCCAGGGCTTCTTAAGGTTGTGCTGCTCGAGACTGACCCCCGCCCGCCTGAGAAGTGCATCCCAGCCCAGGCATGCCCCAAACACTTCAGATTTTTTTTTTCTTTTTGGGTCACTCCTGGCTCTGCACTCAGGAATTACTCCTGGCGGTGCTCAGGGGACCATATGGGATGCTGGGAATCGAACCCGGGTCGGCCGCGTGCAAGGCAAACGCCCTACCCGCTGTGCTATTGCTCCAGCCCCAAACACTTCAGATCTTTAATGTGACTAACTTTTGTTTGCAGGCCACATTCGGCGGTGCTCAGGGCTGACTCCTGTCTCTGTGCTCCAGGTACCCCTCCTGACCATATGAGGTGTTAAAAGGATCCTATGAGGTGCCAGGGATTGAAGCAGGGTTGGCCACGTGCAAAGCAAAGGCCTGAATCCTCTCCTCTCTCTGTCTCTCTGTCTCTCTTTCTCTCTGTCTCAGTCTCTTCCTCCTTCTCTTTGTCTCTGTCTGTCTCTCTCTCTCTCTGTCCTCTGTCTTTCTCTGTCTCAGTCTGTCTATCTGTCTGTCTGTCTGTCTGTCTGTCTGTCTGTCTGTCTGTCTGTCTCTGGTCCCTGCTTTTGAACTTACTCTTGGTTGTTGCACATTCCGAGACCTTTGACCGCTGCTAGGGTTTTCGTGATCCCCCGTCCACCGAGGTGACACCACATGGGACGGCGAGCACAATGAAGGGAGTGAGGGCCCGGCCCAATTCTGGTGAGCCACAGTCAGCTGCCACCAGTGCTGTGACCGTCATCGTGTCAGGCACCCTCGAGAACATGCTTCCAGCTGCATTTTAAAGCATCCACTTAAGAACACCCCTGAAGTCACAGTCATTTATTGTAAATCACTCATAGTTTACACATTATTAATGGCAAAATAACACAGTTAAACACCTGCGGGATGAAGAATTTCATTATGATATTTTTCCTACTGGCATCACTCCTTTTGCAAAAGTTTTAAATGGAAACATTAAACCCTACTTCTTTCCTGAAAGTCTCTATGTTCAAAGTGCTCCGATGGCAACACGACAAGCCTTTCTTTCGCTCTAACATCTAACAAAAAGGGCAAGTTGTCCCATTAATTCAACATGCTCTTTACAAGGCAACTTAACACATAAAAAAATCTTTTTTTCTTTTTTTTTTAATCCATAAGCTACATAATGATCACTTTATATTTTGCTGCAAAATCAATGGAGGCTGCATGCAGGTGACACATTAGTAGACATGGATTTCTAGATAACTGTCGGTTATTAAGATCTGATGGCCTAGTGTGGAAAATTAATATGCTTACTTAGCAGAAGTAGCTAAAGTACATGCATTACTGGCTGGGATCAATTAGAATACAAATTAGGTATCTAAACATTTAAATGAGAGCTTAATTTGAGTTTAATTTGATGTCTGGCACATCGGAGTTATACACCTTTAAAATGACAATAGCAAAGAGAACAAATCAAACACCTAAACGGTCACTGGTGGACAGGGCGGGCAGGGCATGCAGGCTGGCACCGGCATGAGTGGAGGAGTGAGAGGTGCCCGCGGAAGCAGATAGCGGAGCATCAGCAAGCCGTAAACAGGGCAAAAAAAAAAAATAAGAGAGCCGTTTCCCATAATCGCCTTTGGTAAACTTCTCACTCCTCTTCAGAAAGCAACACTGAGAAGATGCTCATGATAATTACGAGACAGAAATGCTCCGACGTTTCCGCTTGGTTTCCGCTTTGGTCCCGACCCTATCTCTCTGCTCCTTCAGATGCTGTGTTCAGAAATGATGCTGGGTTCCTCGGTTAAAAAAAATAAAAAAGAAAACAAGTGCTCTCCTCCCGGGTGACACTGAAAGAATATTCAATTCCTTCATCCTGTCGGGGTGGACCTCACGCACAACAAGCACATGAAAATGGAGGTTGACAAATCATAGCTACAGCGATGACTGAATACTCACACGTCCACAGGCTAATGTGAAATCAGAGTTAACACCGACTTTGGAAGTGGTTTTCGTTGAGAGTGGATCATACATTAGATTGAGACAGACAAACAAAAATCCCCAGACCTCGGAGATCCTGTTCCCTCCCCCACCCTCTGACCCTGAGCGCGTTCCAGTGGACGAAAGAACGAGAGTAACAAAAGCACAAGCCCAGGTGTCCGTGGGGATGAGGCGGCCAGTGGGGGGTCCCCGTCAGGCGCTGCCGTCTCCAGTCCTGGCCTTCCGGGCCTCGATCATCGCCTTGGTGGCCCGTTTCCGGTCGGTGGCCAGCCCCAGCCAGCACATGAAGTCAATGAACCAGGTGGTGGGGTTGAAATTCAAGCCAAACTCGCTTGCAGAGTAGTCGAAGGGGAAGGTGTGGTGGTAATTGTGGAAGCCTTCGCCTGGAAGAGAGCGGGTTCGAAGTCACCCACCACATCCGGGGGTCCCTCTGCAGGCAGGGAGCACTCGATGCTTCTCTGCAGGGAGTGCTCACCTCTGCAGACCTCACTCCTAGTTCTATCTGTGTGTGTGTGTGTGTGTGTGTGTGTGTGAGCGCACGTGCATGCGCAGGTGCCACACACCCACTGGTCGTGTGGCACCTGCGCATACTCCTGGCCCTGTGCTCGGGGGTCACTGCTTGCTGTGCTTGGGAGACCATGCGGTGCTGAGGGCGGAACCCAGGCCTCCCGCGTGCCCAGCGTGCTCTTCGTGTGTCGAGCCATCTCTCCTGCCCAGGCCCTCGGAGTCGGCGAATGCCAGAGCGGTGCTAGGCTCTGTGGGAAGGAGAGACCTGGGGGGGGGGGGTGGCTTCTGGTGATGGTCGGGGACCACGTGGTGCCACGGATGGGAGCCGTGCCACCCTCATGCAAACCAGACGCTCAATCCATCGAGCGAGCTCTCGGCCCCAGTGCTCAGTCTTTAGGAATCACCATGTTTCAGCAAAAGAATCAAAACGTCCTGGAGGGACAAGGGACTTGCCTCAGACCACAAGGCTGTAGTGAGAACATCGCCCAGGAACCAGGACCCAGAGAGCTAGAACAAGAGTTAAGACACTGACTGTGGGGGCCGGAGCAATAGCACAGCGGGGAGGGCGCTTGCCTTGCACACCGGCCAACCCGGGTTCAATTCCCAGCATCCCATATGGTCCCCTGAGCACCGCCAGGGGTAATTCCTGAGTGCAGAGCCAGGAGTAACCCCTGTGCATCGCCGGGTGTGACCCAAAAAGCAAAAAAAAAAAAAAAAGACACTGTGCATGCGGCCAGCCCCTATTCACTTCCTGGGCACCTCGCAAGTTCCCCCAAGTCCTACCAGGAGTGACCCCCAAGCACAGAGATAGGGGTAAGCCCTGAATCCCACCAGGTGTGGACCCCAAAGAAACAAAGAACTAAAGCAGAGAGACTTAGGGGCTATCCAGGAGCCTAAGGCTGATGCCCGCAGTCCACGCTGCCCGCTCTCTCTCGGGCTCCACAAACCGTTTTCTCAATGCGAGAGGATGCGGGCAGCCACTCCCTCGGGTCCCCCCTCGCCTACTCACCGATAGCACCCAGGGTGACCAGTGGGTTCTGCCGCGGGCTGATGTGCTTGTCATAGGGCCGGTTTCCGTACATGTGGGCGGCGCTGTTGACCAGCCAGGTGACATTGAGGGAGATGGTGTAGCGGAGGATGGAGGCCAGGAAGTAGGAGTTCCACAGACTCTCTCCCCAGACGCACCAGGGCACCAGCGTGGGGACCACGAAGCACATGAGCAGCACGGTGACCTTGTAGTACCTGCAGGGCGAGACGCCGCCGTCAGTGGGCAGTGCCGGTGACAGCGGGGACAGGTCGTGCAAACTGCAGGCCAAGGAGGGGCTGGAGTGGGCACTGCCAGCCCTTCTGTGTGAGGACGACTCCGTTCCACGGCACCCTGACCCACAGAAAACCCAGGGCGGGGCAGGAAACACACGCTTGAAAACAAGCATCCTAGGAAGCGGTAACGCCTGCCGTCCAGAGACATTTCAACACAAGATGAGCAGCACAGTGCCGTGAGGCTCAGCTCCCCGTGAATCCCGGGTGTGCTTTTACATTTGTCTAACGTATTCATTGGTATTGCAATTAATTGCATCCGTTTCAAACAGCCCCTCGTGAGGCCGAGAGGCAGTGCAGAGGTTGGAGCACTGGCCTTCCAGGTGGCCGACCTCACTTCGGCCCAACCCCCAACACTGCACCTGGCCCCCGGAGCACTGCCAGGAATACGCCCTGAACACCACGGGTTGCAGCCCCCCCCAAACAAAACAGCCAGACAGCTCACAGTTTCTTCCCTCAATCACCCTAGTAGTGAGGAATCCTGACATAATTTCAAGAGATTCTCAATCTTTTTGCATGATTTTTCATGTTTTTGTCTTAAGTCAGCTTGGGCGAAAGAATCCTCCCTGCTAAGTCTGCATATCAAGCCAACATAAACCATAAACAGTAAGTATAAAAATGGGCACGGCCGCATAAGGGTGAACCATTCAAAGGGAATTATCAGTGGTTTGACTCCTGGCCCACCGAGTTTGGCCAACATTTATTGAGCACTTACTCCGTACCAGGCCATCAAATACCACGAAAGAAACTGGACATTGTCCTTGCTGTCCTGGCCTTTGGTCAAGTAAATCACTGCCTCCGGTTTGAGGCAGGAACAGACGCGAGGGTCTGCAGCTGTCTGTTCAGAGCTATTTCCTTCCCTCCCCACCTGGCCTTGGTTGATCAAACTTCTAGAAGGCATCAGGAAGTTGCTCTCCCCAGGACGGGTGGGTCCCTAAGGAGCGAGAGTACGGATGTGACTTCCCAAGGTGGAGGAGGAAAAGGCTGTCAGCCCTCAGCACTACCCTACCCACCAGATTTCCTCTTCCTCAAAAGTTTCCTCTCTTTCTAACTCACTGCCCTCAGCCCAACAAAGCTTTAGCAGATCTAAATATAGGTCTATTCTCTCATTACTCTTCCTGCGTTCCACTGGGACTCCTCTTTGACGGCTCAATAGAGTGAATAAAATAAAACACACACACACACACACACACACACACACACATATACATATATATTTTTTGTCTTGGAGTCACACCTAGAAATGATCAAGGATCACTCCTGGTGGTCCTTACAGGACAATCTGTAGTGTCGGGACTAAACCTGGATCAACCACAGCAAGGCAAATGTCCTGCCTGCTGTATTATGTCTCTGGCCTAAAAAGAAGACATTTTCGTTGTTGTAGTTGTTGTTGTTGTTGTTCTTGTTTTTGGTTTTGGATCACTCCTGGTTCTGTGCTCAGGGGCCACTGCTGATGGATGGGGGGGGGGCATATGGGTGCTAGAAATAGATCCTAGGTTGGCTGTGGGCAAGGGAAATGCCCTAACCCCTGTACGATCACTCTGGCCTTAGAAAGGGACATTTTTAAGGGTCACAGCAAGTCTGAGTGTCACTGCGGTGAGCTAGATCTTGATGCTTGTGTAAAAACACAAAAAAGAAAAGAGAGGGCCACGAGGAGCACCACACCATGGGCACTGGGCACAGGGCAGCGGCGCTGTCTCTCCCGCGGTCCGCATTCGGTAGTCTCCAGCCACTTCCCCCACCCCAGGGAGGTTGATGGCAATGTTGAGGCAGGCAAAGGAAGGGACGGAGCCAAGCTGGTTGGTCTCAGTTTCAGTTTATTCCATTCCCATCTCCATTCTCCTCTGAGTCTCCTCCTGCTTCTCTCCCCCCCCGCCCCCAGGCTACTTCATTCGCCTTCTCTTCTGGATCTGGATCTCAATCTAGCTTCTCCAGATCTGGCTCTGGGACTGGCTCTGGGACTGACCCCCAGCCCACTCTCACAGCCTAGTTAAATCCCCAAGCATGAGGGCTTGGGGCTTACACATAGGTGTGGTCACCATCAATAAGGGTAAAGTTCTCTCCCTCAGGGGATGCTTCTACTAGGACAGATTCTCTTTTAGCAGGACACCCACCCAAGAGCGGAATCCCATGGATGTGTTTCTCCTCTCCTTGTTCAACTAACATATAAGCATTCATAATATTAATCATTTTGTATGGACATAGCAAGAGATGCATTAAGCTTATAGAATTGCTCTCCTGGGGTCATCTCGATCTCAGACTACAGTGCTCAGGCCAGATTAGTCTTTCCTATCCCTAGCAGGGTCCTAGTCTCGTCATTGCTTTTGGATCATGACATGACATGTCCATGATCAAGCTCTTAACTTATAGTTAGGCATTAGGCACTTTGGCCAGGCCCATCTCAATGCCAGGGTAGCACATAACTCACCGCTTGCCCTGGGTCCGTCCCGTCTCTCGTCGGGACCCTGCTTTTGGGGTGCTAGGAAGTAAGGGCAGCTGAGGCTTAAGTCGAGAAAGCAGATGCCCGGGAGTGAATAATATTCAAAGCCAATTAAATCCCATGTTACCAAAGCATATTAACAACTGTCTTTCTTTGTCCGTACAAAAAGGACATTGTTTTAAAGTAAACTATTCAAAGGACATGAGGAGAGGAGCAAGGCAATATTAACTTACAATAAAAGTTCACTGTCCTAGCAAGGTCTGACCTTACAAATTAACAGAGTCTGATTAGGGGAAGAGCTGATACACTGGTAGAAGTGGTTACAGATAAACAAAGGAATGGAAGTGACTCGGGAGCACTTTGATGGGTGTGACTGATATACCTAAACTCCTAGTGGCAAGGGGAGCAGGACATACCAATGTAGTCTAGAATTGTTTAGAGATTGTTACCAGATAAATCTGAAGTCTTTATAGCAAGGGAGAAAGGACAAACCAATGATGTCCTACAATGCTGACAAGAGGGAAAAGTTCTTCCCAACATTTTCAACTGGACACAGCAAATCTCTCCAGGGCAGCCCAGGCCCCTTCTGCAAAGGACTGGCCGAGAGAGGTTTGTCTTCGTTTGTTTATTTACTCACTTACTTTTACTTCCTCCTTCCCAGTTCCTGTCCCTTTGGTGACACAGAGGTGTGAAGCTAAACTCTTGAAACTTCGTTATTGTGTAAACCAATCGTAATCCAATGAAAAAAACATTTTTTTTTTAAGAAACCAGATGAGGCTGTCACTCTGACCAGAATTTAAAAAAAGAAAAAGGGAAACAGAATTTTCCAAATACCTTTTCTCTCTCTCAGATTCCAGAATTCACTTCTGTTTTATGTTTTGTTGTTGTTTTGTGCTATTATTATGGGGATAACGTGGCTTACATACTAGTTAGTGCTCATGTTTGTGTGTGTGTACGACCACCAGAAGTCATGTCTTTATGTCTCTTCTAGCCTGTCCCTTCTTCCCCAGTCCTCCCTCACTCCCTGCACCCGCCTTGGTCACCTCAGTTCTGTTATCAACGTCCAGGGGTTGTTTTCACTGGCCACTCCCTTTCTTTGTTTCTTTATATACCACGAGAGTGAGATCATCTGGCATTGGTTCTTCTTCCTCTGATTTATTCGCTTAAAACAACACCCTCTATTTCCATCCAAGTTGTAGCAAAAGGCAAGATTTCCTCTTTCCTTACAACCGAGTAGTATTCTATGGCGTCTGCATGCCACAGTTTCATTATCCACTCATCTGTCCTTCGGTACTTGGGTTGTTCCTGGATCTTGGCCACTGTAAATAGCACTGCGGTGAACAGAGCTGTGCAAATATCTTTTGGATTAACGTTTTTTATGTTCTTGGAATAGCTGCCAAAGAGAATGACTGGGTCATACGGTTCTTCATAAGGCTGAACCACAGGATATCCTCACCAACGGTGAGGGAGATTCCTTTCTCACTGTGTCCCTGACAGCCCTCGCTGCCTCTGAGCTTTTTGATATAGCTCCTTCTCACTGGTCTGAGACGATACGGCATTGTCACTTAGATTGACACCACCCTGATCATCAGTGATGACGAGCACCTCTTCATAAATGCAGACTCCGTTTATTTTCCCTTGAAAATGCGCGTGACACATCTTGTAAAGTGATAAAGTCTGGGGACACGTGGGGATGACTTCCTGCAATGGAGGTGAGAGCACGTGTGGGTCAGGCCTCTCTAGCTTCTACCTCTGGAGGCTCTTCTTCCTCTCTGACGTTGTACCAAATCCACCACTTCTTTTGGGGGAGCCAGAGAAACAATCTCAAACTATTCACCCTTCGCATTTTCTTCATTTTTTATGAGGTGCAGTAGAGTGTTTCCCATTCAAAGGTCCACAGTTGACACAGAGAAGGAATTCTATCTGATGATCAAGGTCAGATGCGTTTATGTTCTGCTACTCAATTTCAAGTGCATTCTGCTACGGAACTTGTCTAAATTGACACGACAGCACGGAACTTGTCTAAATTCACTACATCTTCCCAACAGAAAAGGGCAAGAATATTCTGGGGTCGGAATTATGGAGGGTTATGGAGGGAGAAGATATGGTGATGGGGCTCATCTAGGAGTTATGAAAGTCGTCGTGTTACTTTCGTTATCTCATGAGACAAGGTGCAACACTCTTTGTACACTACTGAGGTGCTAGATCAAATATTCAAATTATTAATGATTTGGAAAGAGTAAAGAAGATCAGGAGAGTAAGTCTGCAGCAGGACACGTGGTAGAGGTGAGGAAATGATGGTACACTGAGTCACGGTTGGTCTTCCTTGGGGCCCAACCTCTACTCTGAGTTAGACAGAGCTGTGGACAAGTTGGCGCAGAGTAGAGTGATCTGACCAACACGCTAACAGGGTTACTCTGCGTGTGGTGTGGAGAAGGGCCTGCAGAGTGAGGGTGGAGGGGGCAGAAGCCAGGAGAGCACTTAGGAGGGAGCTGCATTAACCTAAGCAAGAGGGGACGTTCCCTTGGGCCAGTGAAAGCCCCAATTCTGGAGGCCCTGGGAGAGGAGAGGGCCAGGGCTTGTGTGGAGACTAGATGTTGCGGAGGTGGCAGGGAAGGCGATGGATGGCGATGACGCTCACTGAGGCAGGGTGAGAGCCGGGTCCCAGGGGCAGGGCCTGAGGTATGTCGAGTGGGAGCTGCCACTCTGCCTTCTAGTTGGTGCCGTCAAACAGGCTCAAGGTCCAGGGCTGAGATTTAGAGGCCCCTGGAGAGGCGCAGGACAGGAAGAGAAATGGGGAACTCCTAAGCTTGTTCCCACTCACCCACACACATTTTCTCATTCGACGAGACTGTTTTTGATGACCCAGTTTTGCAGGGCCTTTTCCGAGGCCCACGGATCTCACGGGATTCTGTGCAGCCCACCCTGGGTGGGGCGGAGCACGGGAGACTTCAAGCTGCATCCTGAAACCCAGCTCTCTGCTTCTGCTAAGAAGAAACCTTAGCTGGAGCTCACTCAGCCCATCGGGACCCGGCTGAGGAGAAGAGGAAAACTGTCCACGGAGTCTGAAGAGTGTGACGAGGGCGGGCGACAGCTGGACCCTAAGAACTGCGTTATTTGACTGCCCTGCAAGGTTCACGAATCACGAATCACGAAATCCCGTTGAGCATTGATTTCTCGAGCGGGCTCAGTAACCTCTCCATTCGTCCTATCCCTGAGATCTTAGAAGTCTCTCTCGACTCAGTCCTCCCAACGATGTCGATGTTGCACTGGGGGCTCTTTCAGGGTCAGGGGAATGAGATCCAGCTTGTTACTGGCTTTAGCATATGAATACACCATGGGAAGCTTGCAAGGCTGTCCCATGTGGGCAGGAAACTCTCAGTAGCTTGCTAGTTTCTCCCAGAGGGAGAAGTAGGCTACAAGATATCCTGCGGCCGCGAAGTGGGCAAAGTGGCGGCGCGCCTTCTGGGAGCTTGCTTTAAGTCTCTGGATGTTGGCTGTTGATGGGATTACACACACCTGGGTTCCTCTGCCAGAATCTTCGTGCACGAGGCTTGTCCGAACGTGTGGAGAGGGGCCTTGAGCATGGCTGTGGCTAGGTTCCGGTGGTCTTTGGCTGCCGGGAGCTCTGCTTGGGGTGAGGAGGGAAGCTGGAGCCCGTCCCCTCTGAGGGGCCCCGGGGAAGACAGCCAGGCGTGCGGGCAAGAGACTCTCTACCCTGCAAGGTTAGAAGTGGCTATTTTGGCCACACTCACTGGACTGAACTTCTATGCCTGGGACACTCATGTCTCGTCCCCTAGGCTTTTGTTGCTGTATTTGTTTGCTTGCGGTTTTCAGGCCACACCCAGCAGTGCTCAGGGATCACTCCTGGTGGGCTTGGAAAACCGCACGGGGTGCCGGGGGTGTAACCCAAGTTGGCCACATGCAAGGCAAAGAAACACCCTACCTGCTATACTTCCCCTCCGGCCCCCAGCCCCTGTGCCTTTTGTGTGTCTCTTCCCCAGCCTGGCTGGCTTGACACCTCAAGTATCCGTCTACCTATCACTTCCTCTTAGGAGATCCCGAGGACCCACCTGAAGCCGACAAGGAGCCCCATCTCCCACTCCTACAACACACACATTCTCAGCTCTCAGTATTGGTACTTGCTGGCTTTGTTGAAGTCTCATCTGCCAGATCAGTGGTTTCTACATTCGCATCAATTGGGGGCGGGAGGGATATTTGAAAATGAATGATGCTAGTAAGGAGGAGGACCGGGAAGGGAAGAAACTGAGAGGGGGATAAGAGGAGAGGGATGGGAGGTAACAGGGGTACGCGTGAGGGACCTTAAGCACATTGGGAGAGGCAGATGGGGTGTATGCGTGTCAATCCCAGAGCCCACAATACTGTAAGCACGAAATCCAGACTACTACAGGCAATTTTAAAATGTGCCTGTCAAGGAGGCAGACTCGGGGTGGGAGGGAACCCGAGGACACTGGGGGAGGGAAGGTGACTGGTGTTGAGACTGGTGTTGGGACAGCGTATGCCTGAAACTTAGCTGAGAATAGCTAGGCCAACCACGGTAACCTAATCACTGTCATCCCGCTGCTCATCAATCTGCTCAAACGAGCACCAGTAGGTCTCCATTGTGAGACTTGTTGTTACTATTTTTGGCATATCAAATACAAAATAAATTTATAATACCTAATAAAATAAACGGCTTTTTTGGGAGGGTCACACCTGGCAATGTACAGGGATTACTCCTGGCTCTGCACCCAGGAATCACCCCTGGCGGTGCTCAGAGGACCATATGGGATGCTGGGAATTGAACCCAGGTCGGCTGCGTGCAAAGCAAACACCCTACCCACTGTGCTATTGCTCCAGCCCCTAAAATAAACTTTTTAAATGAGTGATGCTATAAACTCTACTAAATAATACTAAATTGACTAATTGAATTGAATTAGTATTTCCAGTCTGCTCTGTGTGTGTGTGTGTGTGTGTGTGTGTCTGTGTGTGTCTGTGTCTGTGTGTGTGTGTCTGTGTTGTTTTGGAGCCAAAACATCCACAGATGCTCAGGGCTTATTCCTGGCTCTGTGTTCAGGAATTATTCCTGGCAAAGTTTGGGGGACCATGTGGGATACTGGGGATTGAACCCTGGTTGGCTGTGTGCAATGAGATGCCCTAACTGCTATACTACCTGGCCCCGCCAGTCTAAAGGTTCCCAAACATTTCCCAGGGGGTCATGGCGCCCCTCTTGGCAATACTTGGCCTGGCTTGTGGAGTGGTCAGTTGAATGCCTGAGTTCAGTGATCGGGGTGGTGATGCGGTGTATCTTGGGCCCCAGGCCCACCAGGGCATCACCAAGCACGACCAGGGAGTGGATGCGTATGGTTCAAACCCTGGACCATGAACACAGGCAAGCACTCCTGACTCCGCACTGTCTCTGATCCTCTATCGATTTTTAAAGACGGAAATAACACGTGTGGATAATGATGCAGAGAAATTGGAACCCTCTGTACCACTGATGGGAATATAAAATGGTGCAGCTGCTGTAGAAAACAGTTTTGACAGTTTCTCAGGAGATTTAATACAAAATTATCATATGACCCAGACATTCCACTCCTGGTAATATATTCAAAAGAACTGAAAGAGAGACCTGAATAGTATTTGTACAGAGAGGCTCGTAGAAGCAGCACTCCTAATAGCTACAATGTAAAAAGAATAACCGGACCACGAGATACAGAAAAAGTTGTATAGACACACAAGAATATTATTTGGCCATTAAAAAGAGAAGTCATTTTGATGCATGCCATAACAGAGATGGATCTTGAAAAAATTATGATAAGGGAAATAAGCAAAACCAAGATGGGCAGTGTAGTATAATTCCACTTAACTGAGGTACCCAGAACAAGCAAAACCAAAGGAAGCAGGAAAGAGCTGCTAGGGCTGGAGGGAAGGGGGAGAGGAAGGAGAAGATGTATTGTTAATATTTGTTATGAATTTTATTATTTTGGGTTTTAGGCCAAAGCACCCTGGCCGTGCTTGGGGCTGACTCTTGACTCTGTGCTCAGGGATCAGTCCTGGAGGGGCTCAGCGGAATTTATGAGGTGCCACGGATTAAGTGCAAGAAAGCGCCTTACCCATTATGCTATCTCTCTTGACCCTATTTTATTTTATTTTATTTTGTTTTTTATTTTATTTTATTTTATTGTGAAAGGGTTTGGATCCACCCAGCTCTGGAGTCTGGTTCACTTCCAGAAGTGCTCCAGGGGCCACGTGGTTCCAGGAATCGAAATGGGGCCGGCTGCACACAAGGCAAGCATTTTAACACCTGGACTATTTCTCTGGGGCTGGAGCATAGCACAGCAGGTAGGGCATTTGCCTTGCACATGGCCGACCCGGGTTCAATTCCTCCGCCCCTCTCAGAAAGCCTGGCAAGCTATCGAGACTATCCCGCCCGCACGGCAGAGCCTGGCAAGCTCCTCCTGGTGTATTCGATATGCCAAAAACAGTAACAAGTCTCACAATGGCGACGTTACTGGTGCCCGCTTGAGCAAATCGATGAGCAATGGGATGACAGTGGCAGTGACAGTGACTATTTCTCTACCCTAGATACGTTGGGAGGATACGTTGGGGGGTGGTATCTGGTAGCACTCAGGGCTTACTCGTGACTCTGTGCTCAGGAATCACTCCTGGCAGTGCTTGGGAAATCCTTTATGGTGCTGGAGATTGATCTCAGGTCAGCTGCGTGCAATGCAAGAGCCCTGACCATTGCACTTTCCTTCTGGCTCTGAAAGTAAGGGCCAGCTCACAACTGATGTGAGAGCAAATCCTCTCCTCTCCCACCACTTCACAATTCCAGGATCAGTCAGGAAAATGTTTCCTAGTACCTGGCTCAAGATAAGGCATCCTTTTTCACACAAAAAACATACCATCAAAGGTCCCAGTGAGCTCAGACTAGGGGACATTAATATTTGCATATTCATTTCATTTCTATACGAAATATATATTTACATATATATGTCTATACACACATATATAGGCCCCAACCTTTCAACTTCTCAAATGCTATAAAAGATACATCCCCATCCCAACTAAATGGATTACAATCAAGAGAACTAGAGCAGGATCCTGGAGAGACAGTACAAGTAGGACATTTATCTTGCACACACCCAAGCAGGGTTCAAATCCCTGGCACCCCACCTGGTCTGCTGAACCAGCCAGGAGTGATCTCCGAGCACAGAGCCAGGAGTAAGCCCTGAGTATGACTGGGTGTGGCCCCAAAAATAGAGAGGGGGGAGGAGAGGGAGAGGGAGGGAGGGAGAAAGGGAGAGAGGAAGGGAGAGAGAGATGAAAGGAGGGAGGGAGAGAGGAAGGGCCAGAGGGAGGGAGGGAGGGAGGGAGGGAGGAAGGGAGGGAGGGAGAGAGAGGGGGAAGGAGAGAGAGAGAGGGAGGGAGGGAGGGAGAGAGAGAACTGGAACATTAACAGAGCCTGGAGACAAAGACTTGGGAGAGAAAGAGAGAGGGGGGGAGGGACGGAGGGAGGGAGGGAGAGAGAGAGAGAGAGAAAACTATAACATTAACAGAGTCTGGAGACCAAGACCCTACTTGAGAGAGGGGTTGTAGGGAGGGAGAGAGGGCGAGGGAGAGAGGGAGGGAAAAGAGGGAGGGAGGGAGAGAGAGAGAGAGAGAGAGAGAGAGAGGGAGAGGCGAGGGGAGGGGAAGAGAGAGAGGGAGAGAGAGAACTGGAACACTAAGCAGAGTCTGGAGACCGAGAACATGTTCAGTGGAGGACTGGGATTTCTTTCCCCCGCCCCTGTCCCGGCTGGATGTGATAAGCATCTTCAAACGCTCATTTCTGTTAGATGAAAAAGAAATTGCTCTTCTCTGCCTGCAAGCACTCCCCGGTGCTGGACCAACCCTAAGCCCCGTCGTCCAGTACTGCCAGGGCTGCTGGCGTGTTGAGATCTCAAGAATGGAATCTATTAGAGCCTGAAGCAAGGGGAAATGGCCGGAGCACTGCCCAGGGGGCAGCCCGGGGAAACGGGAACAGAAGCGAACCCCACAATCAGCGAGAGAGGAATCCCAGCCCCCTAAACGTGCCGTAACGATGAGTGATGGTCTGCCACGAGCATCTTGATTAAACAAGTTAGGGCTTGTGAGTGCACAGGAAGCCGGAGCAGAAATTCATTTTCTTGACAATGCGTGCATTTCCTCGGGATCCAGGCAAAATCAGCTAGATGCTTAGTAAACATTTATTTAGAGGGCAGACGAGACGCCCCAGCAATCTGCAAATGGATGGAACAAGCTCTCTCTATCCTCCCGTCCCCTCCGGCCTGCCTCCACCCATCAGGAGGTGGAAATTGCCCTGCGTCTGGATGCGGATCTCAAGCGGGAAACCCATTTATGAAGCCGCTCTTTGCAGTTTTTCAGAAAGATCTTCCAGATGCTTTGAACGCTTTCCATTGAAACGGGCTTGGCTGCTTGCCTGCCCCGCGCCTCTTGCTGCGGTCGTGTCTTTGTGTGAGCGCAGTCCGTTGTGATGGCTGCCTTTCAAGTATCTCTGGATGCCCGGCATCCTACACTCAGCCTTGACCCTCAATTAGTCTTGACAACGCTTTTCTCGTGTGACTTCACAATCTGCATTCCCAGAGAAGAAAATCTTTTCAACTGGACTGGGCGCTGCACAATTCTCATCTTCACGGCGTCTCTCCTCCCCCGGGGAGAAAGCAAAAGCAGAAATGGCAAAAAAGCGTCGTTCGTCCTTCAGAGCCTCGTGGGGCAGGGAGAGAAAGAGCATTATTTCCTCTCGGTGTGTGTCTTCAGCTTTGTTTGCTTTTGATGCTGAATGTGGAGATTCGTTGCATGCATCCCTTTGAATTTAATTTGTCTCTGTGCAAACAGCTTGCATTAATTCAGTAAGTAGCGGTTCAAAAGATAAACACAATCATTTCAGATTTTCAACACTGAGAGTATTATTCCTACCTCATTATCAATGAAGTGCTTAAAGAAAATACCCAGGCATACTAATTGCCAAGACCCTGTAAGGAAGGTTCCAGGGCCCTTTTTTCTATGTCAAGGCTTTGATTCTTCCAGCCTTAAGTAGATAACATGAGCTTCGAGGGCAGACCTTGTCTGCTCCAATTCACATCAGGGGCAGTTCCTTGAACGTCAAGTGTTCACTGACGCAGCAGACACCGGGAAGAGCTGAGCTGTCCTGCACCATGACGGGACAATTCAGCCGGGGCTGAGGATGTGTCTTTGGGGAAAAAAATCCACGAGGTCACAGGTTACCCCTCAGACACTGGGATACTTAGAGCTTCTCTAGTTGTCCACAGACATTCAAATTGGGTAAGTTAATTCCAGAACTTTCTCTAGGATTCAATGGGTCCTTGTTCTTCCCTGCCCTTCCCCTTCCTTCCTGATTAGTCATTGGATGTTCTCAACACAAGTAGGTTTTCCCCCACTCTTCAAACATAAAATGTTCCTATTTGGTAGAATTTGTTAGGTTCTTTTTAGGGTCAACTAAATTCCTCTTTCCACCTATTTTTGTTGTTGTTGTTGTTGATGGTGGGGTGATTGTGAGGGCCACACCCAGGGCCTCTGGGGACGCCGCTATATTCAGCAGTTCGGGGTGGTTGGTGCTGGCACTCCAACCTAGGTCTCATGGATGCAAAGTATGTACTTCTGTCTGTCAGTGCCCTGCCTGCAATAGTTTCTTCGCCCTGCTCCCCACCAATATCGGGGGAGAGGTTTGGAGGGTATACCTAACAGTGCTCAGGGCTTACTCCTGACTCCAGACTCAGGGGTCACTCCTGGAGGAGTTTGGGGGCCGTATAGGGTGCCAAGAATTGAACCTGGGTTGGCCACATACGAGACAAGCACCTACCTATGGTACTAACGCAGCAGCCCCACCCCCCAGCCCCTTCTGACTTGTTTCTCTTCCTCTGCAAAGGGTTTGCAAACCAGAGGCCTGAATTTGCTAAATTTGTGTGCAGAAAACAAACACATAGATGCTGGGAGAAATTGCAGAGGGTCTCCTGTGGTGAAAGCAAAAAAAAAAAAAGGAGGGGCTGGAGCGATAGCACAGTGGGTAGGGCGTTTGCCTTGAACACAATCAACCCAGGATCGATTCCCAGCATCCCATGTGGTCCCCTGAGCACCACCAGGGTTAATTTCTAAGTGCAGAGGCAGGAGTGACCTCTGTGCATCGCCAGGTGTGACCCAAAAAGGAAAAAAAAAAAAGGAAAATTATTAGAATGGTGACACTTATTCAAAGACCTCTCTATGGAGATGGATATAGAACTTGCCCCTGGGGGTGTAGAAAATCCATGAAATAGTATGAATGCAGGCTGGAGAGATAGTACAGCAGGTAGGGCGCTTGCCTTGCACGCAGCTGAACTGGGTTCAATCCCTCATGCTCCAAAGGGCTCCTGAACCCCACCTGGAGTGATTTCTGAGCTCAGAGCCAGGAAAAAGCCCTGAACACTGCTTGGTGTGGCCCCAAAGCACAAACACAAAAATAGTCCAAAGATGAAATACTACACAACTATAAGAAAAGATAAAATCATGCAATTCTTGGCAACATGAACGGAACTGAAAGACATGTTAAATGAAGTCAGTCAGAAGAAGGATAAAAAAACAAGATGAATACCAAGTAGTGGATGTTGGGAGGACCCATTTGGGTTGGAAGATGCGAACTAAAAGTAAACTATAGACCGAGCATGATGGCCACTCAATACCTCTATTGCAAAGTACAACACCCAAAAGGAGAGAGAACAAAAGGGAATGCCCTGCCGCAGAGGCAGGGTGTGGTGGTGGGGGATGGGGTGGGGGTGGTGAGAGGGATACTGGGATCATTGGTGGAGGTGAATGGGCACTGGTGGAGGGATGGGTAAACAGTCACTGTATGAGTGAAATGCAAACACAAAAGTTCATAAGTTTGTGGGGCTGGAGCGATAGCACAGCAGGTAGGGTGTTTGCCTTGCACGCAGCCAACCCGAGTTCGATTCCCAACATCCCATATGGTCCCCTTAGCACTGCCAGGGGTAATTCCTGAGTGTACAGCCAGGAGTAACCCCTGTGCATTGCCGGGTGTGACCCGAAAAAGTAAAAAATAAAAAGTTCATAAGTTTGTAACTGTACATCATTGTGATTCTCTAATAAAAAATTAAAAATTAATAAAAATAAATAAAAGATTGAAAAACAGGATGATATCATTCATGTGTGGTATTTAGAATAGCTGGATTATAGAATGTCTTAAAGAGGGGATGCCCAGACTAACCTTGGTCCCTGAGTATGGGGAGGAGAAGAACAAAGAGAGTAAGAGGAGGGAGTTAAAGAGGAGCAGAGACAGATTAGAAGCATGGGGGTGGTCCGGGGATCAAGGTACCACGGTGGTGTTAAGGAATGAGAGAGCCAAATATCCAAACCCCAGAGTCAACAGCACTGAAATCAAACTTTAGCAGCCAAACTTAGAGGGGTGCCTGTCAAGAGGGCAGGCTGGGGGGCAGGACGTGGGAGGGAACTTGGAAACACCGGTGACACTGTGGTGGGCTTAGAGCTGCAATACTCAACTATGAATAGCATTGCAAGTCATAGCACTTTAACTTAAAAAAAATTTTAAATAGTCTGAACGCACTGATCATATACTACAATGGCTTCTTTATTCATAAGATCTTGGTTTTATTCCATTTCAATGAAATGATTAGACAGCTGCGTTCCGACAGGTAAGACACCGCTACGTTTAGTATTTACTGTACTAGGTATATCTGAATTCATGGCATTGCTAACCGCCTGAAGAGATTTAAAAATTTACTTGAGGGGCTGGAGCGATAGCACAGCGGGTAGGGTGTTTGCTTTGCACGTGGCCGACCAGGGTTCAATTCCCAGCATCCCATATGGTCCCCTGAGCACCGCAGGGAAAATTCCTGAGTGCAGAGCCAGGAGTAACCCCTGTGCAGAGCCAGGTGTGACCCAAAAAGCAAAAAAAAAAAAAATTTTACTTGAAGTTACTTCACTGTAAATAGAGTGAGGGGGAAGAGGAGGAGGTGTGTGTGTGTGTGTGTGTGTGTGTGTGTGTGTGTGTGTGTGTGTGTGCATGCGTGCTTTACTCTAGCAGAAGTTCATTAATATTTGAAGCACCTAATCAAAAATCCTAACTTTGTGCATGTTTAGTTAACACTGGACAAGCTTAAACTAAAAATAGCCCCTGAAGAAATGAACTGAATTCAAAGTGCAAAGCACCCAGTGAAATTTTGGGGGTGGGGCCGCCCCGTATTTCCCAGGTGGCTGTGCTGGCTGATCCCTTCCTCAGAAACCTAGTTTAGATTTGCTGATCCAGTGCCGGGCTCGGGGGACCGGCCCCGGAGGCTGTTTACTGGCCAGTCTGGTGCCCCTCAGCCCGCATCTGCCCTTTCTAAAAACACCCGTCCCTGTTCTTTCTCTTCTTATGCCTTTGGCTTTGGGGCCACCCCTGACTGCCCAGGAATCGTCCTGGAGGTGCTCTGTGGACGCTCTGCAGTGCTGGGGATTGAACCTGGGTCAGTTACATGCCTTACTCCCTGTACTGTGTCTTGCTCTTGCCTGACAGCCACTTTCTGTGACATCTCAGCCAGACAACTCCCGTCGTCAGCTCATAAAGCAGAGCTCTGGGTCAACTGCGATCTCCCCTTCCCCCTCAAGCCCAGGTGGGCTGCATGCAAGGCCAGCGCCCTGCCCACTGCACTACCGTGGGTGCGAGCGTGTCCGGCTGAGGACAGAGCTTGCTTAAACTCCAGCTCTGCCATTTGCCACATGGCACCAAGTCAACAGCTCCTGTGCCATGAGAGAGAGAAATAATGTGCGCCGAGAACACTCCCTGGCAACTACACGACAAGGGAAGCAGGAGCCGTGACAGACACAGGAAGCTGCTGTCATGCTGAGAGCCAGTGCAGGCTTGAAACAGGAGAGCAGCGTTTATTCCAATTTTTGCATCTCCAGAGCAAAAGGATGCTGACTGAGGCTCTGAGGGGCCCACCTGATGGCTGTTTTGCCCACTTGCATGGTAGGACGGTAGCCCAGCTGCCCTGCTCAGCAGAAGGGCAATGCAATAACAAATACCACAGACTTAAGTCCATCCTCCCTCCAAAGACAAAGAGTATCCCCCCCACCCGCCAATTTCAATACAAACCGTAGGCGAATTTTTTTTCTTTTTAGGTCACACCCAGCGATGCTCAGGGGTTCCTCCTGGCTCTGCATTTAGGAATTATTCCTGGTGGTGCTGGTAGGACCAAGGATGCCGGGGATTGAACCCGGATCAGCCGCGTGCAAGGCACATGCCCTACCTGCTGTACTAACCTAGACGATTTGAATCTTGGCCTTTTCCCCACTCTTCCTTTCCTGCAGGGATGAGAAAGCAGTGCAGAGGGAAAGCAGGGGGCGTGCCCATTATAGAGATCCGTTCCAGCTTTTAAAATCACCCTCTGCTGCAGTAGCAAATTTCTATCCCCTCTTCTTCTGTCTGGAATCCCTTGGCCTTCAAAATCCAGAAATCCCTCCGTCTGGAAACCCTTGACCTTCAAAGTCCAGAAATCCCCTCACTGCCACCTGGAATTCAGGGACTCTTGGGTTTCTGGCTTTTGTCTGCACTGTTGGCTCCCACAAGCATATAGTGTCACACTCTCAGTGGTGGATGGGACAGACCGGGGCTCTCCAGCTGCTTAGGGAAGGAAGGTTTCATTCCCCCTAACAGCCTGGTTTCAAGCTGGGCAAGCTTCAAAGGCCTGTTTGTTTTGAAAAATAGACATGGTTTTTCTAAACCAATTGCTTGGATGGTCAGGCCATCCAAGCAATTGGTTTTCTCTACTTAAAAATGAGCAACAAGGTAAGCGGAGGTTTCTAAGGGAAAGGCAAACGTCAGGAGAGATGGCAAGCATCAGCTGAATCAATGAGCGCATCTCGACAAATCACATTATCTCAGCACGTGTGTCTGTGTGACCGATGTGACACTGTTACATATGAAAACAGGCAGCGTGCAAGGAAGTAACTGGCTCCAAGTCGATCCCTGACCAGGGTTTCCTTGACGGTAGGCTGAGAGTGACTGTGCAGGGCTTTTCCTTTCCTGGGAAGCCACCCTTTCTCCTCCGTGTGTTCTCAGTACTCTAGATGAAGAATTTAAGTCTTGTAACCCCTGTTGTAATGAGATGGTCTTTCCCCAGAAAGGGAAAACTTCAGCCTATGGGAAGAGCGAAAGGGTGTGTGTGAATGCTTGGTTGCTAAGGCTGAAGGGCAGCCATGTGAAAGGCTCTCCCACAAGACTCTCTGCCTATAGCTGGCCGATTGCCTTGTGGGCAACATCCTGGCACACAGCTTCTCAGGCTTTCCCCAGAGGCATTCTGACAGGGTCTGAGCAACCCCTCCACATCACTGGGACAGAAATGCAGAGATCCCTATTAAGGGTAACAATGAACATCCTAGAATGTTCTAGAGTGCCCAGGAATAAACCAAATGAGAAAACTACATCGGGTCTACATTTCAAACCAGTATAAACCTTTATGGAAGGGTGGAAAGAGGTCAGTGGCAAGGGGGCAGACTCTGGAGGATGAGAGGGTCAGGAGAAGGCTCTCACCCTGTGAACCACAGGGACACCTCCCTCAGGATGCCCTCCCGCCCCGCTCTCCTTGGGGCTCCATCCCTCTGAAATAGACCCCAAAGAACAAAGAGCTGGACTCAGAATGAAAGCTGGCCTGGGGGACCAGGTAGCTAGTGCAGCAGGGAGGGTGCTTGCCTGGCACACAGCTGACCTCGATTCTATCCTGGCCTCTGACCACTGCCAGGACTGACCGCTGAGCGTAGAGTCAGGAATAAGCACTGAGAACCACCAGATGGGCCCCAAACCTAGAGCAACAGCAACAACTAGCACATCCCCCACCCCATTCCCACACCTACCCCCAGAGGCTTGGCCTTCTGAGAAAGTACAGTCCCAACTGCCTTCTCCCTCAGCACCCGAGTCAGGCTTCCAATTGGGGGCCAATCCTCCTGGCCCTTGCTTTTACTCTCCTTGGAATAGCAGTCTCATATAATGTTTGTTTATATCCCACTAATAAGTCCAATCATTCTACCTGTCCCTCTCCTTCTAACTCATTTCACTCAGCATGATACTCTCCATGCCCATCCATTTATAAGTAAGTTTCATAACTTCATTTTTCTAGCAGCTGCATGGTATTCCATTGTGTAGATGTACCGTAGTTCCTTTAACCAGTCATCTGTTCTCGGGTACTCAGGTTGTTTCCAGATTCTGGCTATTGTGACTCACACTGCAACGAACACAGAAGTGCAGGTTGCATTTCTACTTGCGTTTTGGGGCCCCAGGGTATATTCCCAGAAGTGGTATTGCTGGATCTTATGGAAGTTCAATTTCTAATTTCTTTGAGGAATGCCCATATTATTTTCCAAAAAGGCTGGAACAGTCGGCTTCCCATCAACAATGAAGGAGAGTCCCTTTCTCCCCACATCCACACCAGCACTGGTTGCTCTCGTTCTTTTTGATGTGTGCCAGTCTCTGTGGTGTGAGATATCTCATTGTTGTTTTGATTTGCATCTTCCTGATGATTAGCAATGCAGAGCATTTTTATATGTCTTTTGACCATTTGTTTTTCTTCTTTGAGGAAGTTTCTATTCATTTCTTCTCCCCATTTTTTTATGGGGTTGGATTTTTTTTTCTTGTAAATTTCTATCAGTGCCTTACATATCTTGGACATTAACTCTTTATCAGATGGGTATTGGGTAAACAATTTTTCCCATTCTGTGGGCTGTCTTTTTATCGTGGTCATCGTTTCCTCTGAGGTGCAGAAGCTTCTTAGTTTAATGTAGTCCTATTTGTGCATCTTTGCTTCCACTTGAAGATCAGGAGTTTCAGAGTGGACCTAGATTCTCACAGCTGCCGCCCTCCCAACTCACCCACTGCCCTGCACTTCAGATTCAGAATCTAAATCTCTGAGGAGGTGCAAGCCAAACAGCTGAAATTCATAGGCACACTCACTGCCCCCCTGAAAACTCCGAGGACACCCTCAGGAGGGGGTAGCCCAAGTCCCCACTGTGCCAAAGCCCTGGCAGCTGCACCCACACCCCATTGCTGCCACCATGCCAACACCTACGTCCTAACCTGTGGCTTCACTAAGAATCTCTGCAGACTCATCCCGGTTCTACAGCTCCTGAAGTACAGCCATGCAACACTCCGAATTCCACAATACTGTCAGCCCCGCAGGAGCACACCAAATTAGATGAGATGGTAACACAGAAGCCAACTAAACTTAAACAAAGACAATGATGTAGAAGAAGGATCAGTGAGCAACAAAGACTTAACAACCCCCATGATGAGATATAACCATTTTCCAGATTTTCTTCTACTGAAGCATTTTTGATCAATCCTTTAGCCACTTGGTTGAGACAAAAAAAGTAAAACAAATTATTGTGTGCCTACTAAGGGGGAAAGTGGGGACAATGGTGGCGGGATGGTCACTCAGATAGTGGGATTGGGATCGGGATATCAAAAGCCTGTAACAACTGTGTTCTCAACAAGCCATGGTGTTTTTTAAAAAAGGGAGGGAGGACTTTTAAAAAACATTAATTTTTAAGTGTCCTTAAGCCAACGCTTGGTGGTGAGGGGCTGGTGATGAGCAAGGGAGGGCTCCTGGGCGTCATCACTGCACTCGGGTTGACCCAAGTCAGCCAAGCGCCAAGCAGGCAGCCGAAGAGGGTGCTGGGGATAGAAGAAGTTCACTGGTGGGGAGGGGGAGTAGACCAGAGCATAAGAGAAAGAAACACGCTGGTTTTAAGTTTTGAAGGACCCACTTACATTTTTATGGAGCGGCATCTGCACGATCCGGAGCTTAAATCCCTTCTCCGTCACTTCCCAACTTGTGTGGGAAAAGGGGATTCAGAAAACCAAGGTCTTCGGGCTGGAGCGACAGCACAGTGGGTAGGGCGTTTGCCTTGCATGCGGCTGACCCAGGTTCGATTCCCAGCATCCCATATGGTCCCCTGAGCACCGCCAGGAGTAATTCCTGAGTGCAAATCCAGGAGTAACCCCTGTGCATCGCCAGGTGTGACCCAAAAAGCAAAAAAAAAAAAAAAAAGAAAAAGAAAAGAAAATCAAGGTCTTCATAAACAGACGAGCTTCCGTAGGGCACCGCACAGGCCATGCGTCACCCACACAGCCACCACTGGCTCCCTTCTTAGCGGCACCTTCATCGTCCCCTTCACAGTGACCGGTCTGTCCAGCCAACGGCAGGTACACAGCACCACTGTCCATCTGTAGGGTATGGTCGAAGTAGGATCTTTTGTTGAAAAGACTATTTTATCTTCCCATAGCTGCATTGCATTTTGGCTAAATGAATAAATAAATATCCCAATTGCCACCTTAGAGAAAATGATCCCGAGTCTCATATATTTTTAAAGGCTTGGTTTCTCAAGACACACTTTTCACTTTATATAATTTCACATAGTAGCCACATATTCATCATGTTGCAATGTTCCCTTACATAATTTTATCAGGCTCCCATGTTGTATGTCTCTCTTCTGACCTTCAAAATGACTTCCAGGGACACAGAAGTGGATCCTGGGGCACCGAGGAACACTGAGTGATTTTCATGAGTAAAGAACACAGCTGAACAACTCACGCATGTCAGGAGAGGGATTCCTTCCCATGAGCGTCCTTGAGACAACTCTCAGAGCACAGCCTGAGATTCTCTGGACAGCCTTTGTCTGACAAAGAATAGAGCCAGAGACAGGGGGCTGGAGTGATAGCACAGCGGGTAGGGCGTTTGCCTTGCACGCGGCCGACCCGGGTTTGATTCCCAGCATCCCATATGGTCCCCTGAGCATCGCCAGGAATAATTCCTGAGTGCAGAGCCAGGAGTAGCCCCTGTGCAACGCTGGGTGTGACCCAAAAAGGAAAAAAAAAGCAAGCAAATAGAGCCAGAGACAGAGTTCCACCCAGGTGCGTTCAGCAAGGGCTTACGGTGCTCAGTGTCAACTGTGTCAATCACAAAACTTCAACACACTTTGCCAATCTCCCCACCTAATAATTCCCTGACACATTCGATAAGCTATAACATGGTGAGGAATCAGAATAAATTATCTCAAAGTAAAAGCTCGCTGGAAGCTCTGACATGACAGCCTACACATGACTGATCTAAATATTCATTTTGGATAATGGAACAGCTACCAACAAATTCATTACTCACGACAATATTTTCACTTCAACTGTCAACTGACAGGGGGTCTCCTAATACATTGCCATTAGCGGTTTCCATCAGTAAGAGAGAAAAATGTACTTGTTTTCACAAATAAGTATGAGTCACACTCGTTCCATTATAAAAAGGGATTCAGCCTCATTCAAAATTTTCACAAAATGGCTGTCACAAGGACATTAACCGCACAAATCATTTCAGAGCGAAAGTCACAGTTGGAGAGTGAGTAATGGATTAATTTCCAGTTAACCAGTCTATTTCTTGCTTTAATTATATGCATTTGTGACTTCAAATGCCTCGTGTTTCAGCAACTTTTATGCTACTCTCTTTATAGCTCATGCATAGCTATATTATTTAGAAAGAGACTGTTGCATGAAGCAAAATGGCACTAAAGTGATGATTATTACTAGTGGCGTGATCTATTTTAGCTCAGAGCACCATGGAGAGTGGAAACAGATATATGTATGATGCCTCATGTGTTAATTTGCCTGTCTCGACACCAAGGTTGTTACTTTGAGCATGCTGCCTTCTGGTTTCATAGAGGCAAGAAGATTCTGGGTAGGTAAGTGAACTTTGTCACCTCACTTTGCTTCTTTTCAGCAAAAGAAAGAGAGAGAAAAGAGATAAGCAATGCCTTTGTCTTTGGCCAATGGTAGATTTAGGATGGTGGGTAAAATAGTGACACATCTCCTTTAAGATACAAATTGCTCCAAACACGAATACATGCTTAGTTACACCTGTAATAAAAGATTCACAAATTCACTATGACAAGTATTTAAAAAATTAAGCCTTTTGAATATTTTTGGCTCAGTAATTCTGCTTTGAGCCAAAGGAAAATATAGCTCTCGTCAAAGATCTGTGTGCAAAAATCTGTCTTACAGCTTTGCTTTAAGGACTTTGAAGAGGGGTGAAAATCCTTCGGCGTTCATCAGAAAAAGATGTGATACATTCTCACAATGAAATCTTAAGAAGGCACTGAAATTTTAAAATTACACAGTGAAATTGTAGGCTGGGACGCTAAGTTCTGCTTCTGCTGAGGATATAGAAAGTCCCAAGGGAGTGCTAGACGCCTGAGAACATGAGAGGTTGGGTAACTTAACTAGGCCTGTCAAAGAATTAAGGTCACTATACTACAACTGGGTAAAATGAATTTAAGACAGTGATAAATACATTTATGAACCTCTTCACTTTGGGAATGGCACAAGTGAAAGAGGTGGTCACTGTATAAATATGAAGAAATCAGCTAAACGTTTAATAAACGCTTAAAGGCCACGTGAGGGCGAGTAGGTCAATACGCAATGGCTGAGAGCCTCAGACAGAAGAAAGCTCAACTCACTCTCAAGCTCTTTCATACATACTTCCTCGGAGTGTTCACAAGAAAGTTTAGAGGAAAAGTAGGAAAGTGGAAAAAACCATTCTTCACTGCATCTACACAGAGCAGATGACAAAAGCCTGGTCTCCTTCTGTGTCTTTCTTGCAGACACACTATGTTTGTGCTCAGTCACTTGAGCCATATTCCTGGTCCTGCATTTTCCAAATTTTCTTCAAGAAACTTACGGTTTGGACTGAAAATGTAATTTAAGTCTTTCCCCTTGTCCAAGTACTTTTCCCCCCCAAATAGCATACAGATCTCAAGAGCTCTTGAGATTAGAGAAATTTTATATACTTGTTGTTGGAGAATAATAACTAAGCAATAAATGTTCTGTTATGAAAAGCTTTCTTCACTTTTTCGATCCTACTAAGTGATAAAGAATATGACACATTGAAATGGCAAGAAAGGAGGCTTTTTAGCTGACTCATAAATCAATGATGATAGTTTGAATTGTTAAGAAAATAAATACAGATTGAATAGCTCTATTAACGATTGTTTACACTTTCTCTTCTGGCTAAAGTCTTGGAGTTATATACATGACTTGAAGGACAACTTATTGCAAGAATAATATCCAGGGTAGAATCAAGAACTTAATTCAGGGTAGATTAATCAAGGGTATATTAGAGAACTTTTCTCTATGTGGTGTAGGAAAGGATTTGTAGACATGCAATCTACTTGCACAAAAGCACTTTTCATAAAATCTGCTTTGCCTTGACTTTTTATATATATACTTAAATTTCACAACAAAACTAGCTAAGATTTCTTCTCAGCTTCAGTAATACAGGAATATTTTAGTGAAGTAAGAGTGATTTACTGTAAACATGTGCTAACTCATAAACGTGTGTATTCAAGGCCATTGGGAACCAGAATATTTAGAATTCAAGACCCATCACATATATCATAAGTTACTCTAAGGATCAGAGATAATGTGGGTAAAGATAAGGTAGGAACATAATACACAGCTGATAATGGGAGATGTTGCTGGCTGCTGAGATGAGTCGACGGTGCATAACGATGGCTTCGCTTCATTAAGCAATGAAGCGAAGATAGCATTTTGTAAGCAGTAGTCCCAGGATCCGCGGACACCTGTTGATTCATGTCTCTAACTCACTAACAAGCCGTCTCTGCTCCAGACATCTGGAGGCATCTTCTCCTTCTGCCAGGGGAATTTCACACTTAGAAATAGATGGTCATTGTGCAAAAAGAAAACTGATGCTAATTCAGGTGGTGTGTTTTTATAGGCACACACACACACACACACACACACACACACACACACACACACGTCCCCAAATCCGAGTAAGAAAAGTACCTCTTTATAGAGGCAAACAAGTGACATTTTGATTTTGTCTTGGAAAATTTTTAAAACTCAAAATGAACTGCTGGATTCTATGCCACACTGGTTTCTCTCCTTCCCAAATTTTCACCCAGTCAATAAAAAAGGGAAATTTTTATGTTGACGCTGCAACTTCAAAATTTTTGAATCATCTTAGTTCTGGATTCCAAAGAATAAATTCAGCTGCTTGGACACAGCGATCAAAATCTCTTTCGGAAGCCAACAGTTTAATGAGTGTCGTAAAGGATATTTTACCTCTTCCGTTGACTTTCCACAAAAGATCTACATAAGCACAGTTTATACCTCTTTGGTAATTTTATTAAGTCCTTGGTACACAGAGAGTCAGAATTTTTAACTTCTAAAAAGTCTAAGTGGACAAGGGTAAAATTATCCAAAGAACAAAAAATTCCACTTTCACATTTTGCTGGGGGTGAAGGGCAGTCCAGTGGTGCTTGGACCTGAGGCCCCCAGACCCTTCCTCCTCCAAACTTAGATGGGCAGAAAAAGATGCAATGGCTCAAGGGGAGAGCAGAGTGGCGGAAAAAGACGAACGCTTCTCCACAAATACAGGTTTCCAGAAGAGACTATGTGCAAACACTAGGATCACATGAAAAGAATTAATCAAAGAAAGGCGATGAAGTGAGGAGAGAAGACAAGAGGACAAAAATCCCTCATCTTCCAGCCAAAAAATAAATGTCAAAGTCTGGCTGAGTAACAGGCCAAAAGGCCTTTGTTCTCCAATAGAGCTAGGCAGAGGGAGGGACATCTGAGCACTGAGACAACGGGGGACAGACGAGAGAAAATGTCCCTGTGGGGAGAAGGGCACACAAAGAGGAAGAAAGCTTTCTGGCACATAAAGAGACAAAGATGTGGGGGCAGAGAGAGAGGCAAGTGGGGGTGAAGCAGAAACAGACGTAGGGGACAGGGCCAAGACAACGGGAGGGACAGATGGATGGGGACCAGCAAAGGCCGCTGGACAGAGGCCCAGGCGGGCCTGGGCAGACACGTGCTGGGGTGTGTCTTCTCCCCAAACCCAAACAAGGAAGCCCAAGAAAGGAAGAGCAGGGGCTGGATCGACAGCACATCGGGGAGGGCGTTTGCCTTGCATGCGGCTGACCCGGGTTCAATTCCCAGCATCCCATGTGGTCCCCTGAGCACTGCCAGGAGTAATTCCTGAGTGCAAATCCAGATGTAACCCCTGTGTATCACTAGGTGTGACCCAGAAAGAAGAAAAAAAAAATAAAGAGAAAGGAAGAGCAAGTCTGTCTCGAATCAAAAGCCAGGTCGGTCCTTCCCCTGGAACAACCAATGAACAATCAATCACTCTGGGTGCTCAAAGTACAGCCAAGGAGCCAGGAGTGAAAGTGCGGAGAAGAAAACTGGGTTCCCTGAGGAACACCAGGAACCCCCCAGCCTCCGTGAGGCAGGGTCGAGCTGGTAGAGAGGAACCAAGAGCTGGGTTCCGGGGAAGGGACGGCCACGTGATGTCACCTTAGGGCCCTTTTGATCTTGCTGTTGCGAACACAGAGACCAAGGACCCGCTGGAGCAGGCAGGTCAAATCAAGGGTAGCTGAGGAGCAGGGGGGGGCCAGGCTTCAGAGGCGGGGGCCTCACATCTGTCCCCCAGTCTCATCCACACTCCAGTCTAGAGGGTGACTGTCCGTCAGGAGCCCCCCACTGGGGACTATTTCTATAGAGTTGTGCATATACACAACGGACCAGTTCAGGCGTTGCAGTGCTCAGCCATCCAAGTCACCAACAGCCTGTCAAGCATTGCTCTCTAGGGGCTGGAGCGATAGCACAGCGGGGAGGGCGTTTCCCAGCATCCCATATGGTCCCCTGAGCACCACCAGGAATGATTCCTGAGTGCAGAGCCAGAAGTCAGCCCTGAGGATCACCAGGTGTGACCCAAAAAGCAAAAAGGAAAAAAAAAAAAAAAGAATTGTTCTCTAAACACAGGGGAAAATCCCTTCCTCACTGGCCCTGAGCTGGCGCCATGCCCTGTCCGTCCACAGACCTTTTGACGTGTGCGAGAAACATTCTCTCTGTCTAGGGCCCGGAAAGGGCTGAAGAGTGTCTGAAAAGCCCAGGGGAAGAGTGGGGGCGTGTGTGAGTTGGACCCCTGGTGCCTCTGTGTGAGCTGAGGTGACTCTGGCCATCCGGGGAGCCTGACAATGACAATGAACAAGCCGAGTCCTGCCTTGCGGAAGTCAAGCATTTCCGTACCGGGGGCCGCACGCCGACCCGAGGAGTGGCTCGTTTAGCCTTACCTCCACATTTTCTGGGGTGCAGGCCAAGAACTGGGGCGAAGGCCCTGGAGCCTGGCTCCCTTCCTCCTCTTCCCACGTGACACTGTCCCCTTTGTGCTCTCTCCTCTGAGCTCACACTTCGGAGCTCTTGCCTGGGCTAGCACAGACTTCTGGCCACTCTCCAGACCTAGGGTCCACCCAGGGTCATTTGGCTACTTAAGGCCCCTCGTCTAGTCAGGAGCCATAGGACAGCGCGGAGGGCACTTGCCTTGCCTGTAGCCGACCCTGGTTCCACCCTCGGCACCACATAGGACCCCCTGAGTACTCCAGGAGTAAGCCAGGAGTAATCCCTGAGCACTGCTGGGTGTGCAACACCCCTCCCCCCGCAAAAAAAAACCAAAAAACTCCTTACCTAGCATTCTTTTGTTAGAGACGCCTGACAGACATACTTCTACCCCCAACCTTCCATCCACATTTTGTCTATGAGTTTTCTCAGGGGAAAAACGGAAGGTGGGAGCTAAACGGGTCTCAGCAGCTCTTGAACTTCTATTTGTTTGTTTCAGCCTGCGGGACACACGTGGAGGAGCTCAGGGCTCACTGCCGGCTCTGTACTCCAGGGTCACTCCTGGGGGTAACTTGGGACCGTGTGGGATCGAAGCAGAGCCAGCCCCATGCAAGCAAGGCGAGCATTTTACCTCCTGGAGGATCTAACTGGTCTGGAGCGATAGCACAGCGGGTAGGGCGTGTGCCTTGCACATGGCCGACCTGGGTTCGATTCCTCCATCCCTCTCGGAGAGCCCGGCAAGCTACCCGTGGTGTATTCGATATGCCAAAAACAGTAACAAGTCTCACAATGGAGATGTTACTGGTGCCCGCTCAAGCAAATCGATGAACAATGGGACAACAGTGTTACAGTACTACAGAATCTAACTACTGATTGGGTGTGGGGGGGTGTTGGAGGCCCACCCAGTGATGCTCAAGGCTCACTCCTGGCTTTGCACTCAGGGCTCACTCTGGCAGGACTTGGGGCACCATAAGGGTGCTGGGGATCGAACCTGGGTCAGCTACATGCAAGATAAGCAAGTGCCCCACCTGCTATACTATCTCCACAGCCCCCGATCAAACTCTGAAGTTCAATGGCTCTATGTTTCTGGCAGTTAGAGTAAATATCCCTCCCCGTCTTTGCCAGGCTAATTCTCATTTCTCCGGACTCACTGAGGCCTTCCCTCCTCCTCCCCAGCCTGCCGTGTGAACGGAGCCCCCTGGCCGAGTTCCCTGGACCACCCTTTTACAGCACTTCTCTGACTAGGCTATAATTGTCTCTAAATTAATGTGTGGGTTCCCCGCCGGCCTGCAAATTCTAGGGGGACAGAGACCAGTCTTTAAGGCTGCGCCCTCAGCGCCGACTCCTAGCAGGAGTTCGATGATACATTTGACGAGACGAGATGAGTAGCTGGTGTCTCAGAGCCATTTCCCCTCAGCGAAGGCTGCAGTGAATGACATTCATCTTCGTTCTCCTGCCTGCATTAACAAACAGCCTTGGAGCATATGTACTGCGAGCACACACTTAATGAATCACGTTACCACATTCATTTTTTTTTAAGGGAAAAGACGAAGGGGATTAAAAAAAAAAAAACCTTTCCATTTTTATGGTAAAAGAAGCCCAGACGATTACACCCGGTTCAGTCCTCATTAATAAAACAGAAACGCTTTGCTTTCTCATCTAAGCTCTTCGAATTAATCTAAAGCCTGATTGTCCCAAAGCATTACTAATTATATAGCAATGTCATTTGTGTCGAAAAATTGGAAGGGACATACATAGCCAGCCACCGAGAGATGGTTAATGAACTCGGACACTCGATTGGTGAACGGAATACAGCCCTTGCTAATGGCCCCGGCAGCCCAATCTGAAGTTAAACAAGATCTGAAGTCGCAGGGGCTTGACTGCCACCGGGTAAAGTGTGCAAATATAAGCGTACCAGAGAGAAGAGAGGCTAAAATTTTGCAATTTTTTTTTTCAGGGATCCTTCCCAGTGCTTGGGGATCCGAGGGATCCCAACCATAACTGATCTGAACTTGACGGTTGGCGCTCGGGTCTGGCGGAGCTGGAGGCCGGCTCCTGGACTGTGCCAAGGCCCTGGGCTCAGGAGGGGACCTGGTCACATGCAAGGTGTGTGACGTTTGTGACATTTTCATTCCTTAATGACGTTTCATAATTTGTTCTCATGGTAAAAAAAAGAAAGAAAATCCCCCATGCTAACTGCTAACTGAGGCCATCTGGCTACTTGCTGCTGTGGTGTTTTGGTCCCCAGGGCGGGGGAGGGGCCTCCCGTGCCTGAGGTCCTGGTCTGAACCCGGGCAGCACAGAGCTCAGGAAACCATCTCCTGGCTCCTGGTCCTGGGTGTGTCCCCCTGTGAGAGCGGTGCTGAGGCAGGAGAGAGGCCCGTGGGGTCCTGCCATTGGCTGGGCAGGACGAGAAGCGCACTGGCCTCCTCGTCCCATGTCCTCGTAGGAACGGCAGGAAACGGGCGACACGGTCACCCCCACGTGATGCAGAAACTGGGCCTCTGCGGGGTTCTCCTTGGCAGTGCTCGGAGGGGCTCCAGGATCTGGTCCCCGTCACCATAACCCGCCGTTGTCTCACTCTGTGAGACGGGGGAAAGAGGCCACATTTGGGTTTTATTTCTTGGTTTTGGAGCCACACCTCACTGTACTTAGGGCTTGCTCCCAGCTCTGTGCTCAGGGGCTACTCCTGGCAGGGCTCGGGGACCATACTGGGTGCTGGGGATGGAACCCGGGTCAGCCACTGCAAGCCACGTGCCCCAGCTGCCGGCCCAGCGCTCCGGCCCGGGCGCACATTTCTAAATCAAACTTCCTGGGAAAAAGAGTCTGTGTCAGACAAGGAAAGCCCCGCCCCCCCCCCCGTCCATTTCCAGGACATTCTCTCAGCGCTCCCCCCACCCTACCTGACAGTCTTCCTCCGAGGGGCCGAAAGCAGGTCCCCCCACCCGAGAGTGGAGATGGATGGTTCCTCAGCTGACTTGGTCTCCCGTCTTGCACAGGAAGGCATATGGCTCGGTAGAAGAGCATACGCTATTCCTGCGTCTGGCCCTGGGTTCAATTTCCAGCAACACACACACACACACACACACACACACACACACACACACACACTCCCAGGAATGGATAGCAGGAGACTTCACTCCAAGAGAACAGGACAGGGCCCCCTGGAGAGAGTCTTGTTGTGGGGAAAATGCCTCAGTGAAGGACGCCACCCCCATATGGGTGGAGAAGTGGGGACCAGAGGGACTCGTGTGCAGACTGCTCAGAAGGGAAGGACAACGGAGTTATCCGAAACCCATTTTCAAATCAAAATTAAAGACGGGGTGGTGGGGGGGCTGGAGCGATAGCCCAGCGGGTAGGGCGTTTGCCTTGCGCGCGGCCAACCCGGGTTCTATTCTCAGCATCCCATATGGTCCCCTGAGCACCGCCAGGAGTAATTCCTGAGTGCAGAGCCAGGAGTAACCCCTGTGCATCGCGGGTGTGACCCCCCCCCCAAAAAAAGCAAAAAAAAAAAAAATTAAAGACTGAACAGGGAAAACCCAATGACCAAGAGGGAATGAATAAAGGGCCAGAGAGAGAGTACAGTGGTAGGGCACTTGCCTTGCACCCGGCTGAGCGGGGTTCAATCATCAGCTCCCCATATATGGTCCCCCAAGCCCACCAGGAGTGATCTCTGAGCACAGAGGCCGGAGAAAGCCTTCGCCAATGCCAGGTGTGGTCGGGGGTTGGGGGGGGGGGTAAGAGGAAATGAAGAAGGAGAGATGGATGGGAAAGGAAGATCAGCCAGGCGGGAGGACTTCCGCCCTGCGCTGCCGTGCAGGGGTCAGTGCAGGGGTCAGCTCCGTGTCTGCTCTGGGCGCTCACTTACTTTCTCTGGATCCGAACCACCGGGTCGGCCAGCAGGTCCGTGAAGTCCAGCTTCCTCCCCTTCTCGATGACGTCCCGGTGCTTGCGGACAAACAGCCACCCGATGTGGGAGAAGAAGAAGCCGCGGCGGGCGTTGTGGGGGTCAGCGTCGGTCTCGGAGTACTTGTGGTGGACTCGGTGGTCCCTGGACCACTCGAAGATGTCATTCTGCAGAGAGAATGCAAGCCCTGAGTGAGCGCCGGAGCGGGGCCTTCCGGGGCCTCCTCAGCTCTCCCTGCCGCGGCGTTTCCACGCCTCTCGCTCTCACCCCAACCCGCCGTCCTTCCCCCAGGTTCGGGCCCTGGGCCTTTTTGTTCATCGAAACAAGAGCAAACCCTCACTTAGCAGGGACCTTCCCTAAGAGCAGGGGGTTCAGGCCTGCGGAGTGAACTAGTGGGGAGACCTCAAAGACAGCTTGGGGGGCACTTCTGAAATCTCCTGGAGATTGGACGTGTGGCAGAAGGAGCATACTGGGCTGGAGAGATAGTACAGTGGGTTAAGGCGCAGGCCTGGGCCCGAGCGATAGCACAGCGGGGAGGGCGTTTGCCTTGCATGCAGCTGACCCGGGTTCAATCCTCAGCATCCCATATGTCCCCCGAGCACCGCCAGGAGTAATTCCTGAGTGAGAGTCAGGAGTAACCCCTGTGCATCTCTGGGTATGACCCAAAAAGAAAAAAAAAAAAGAAGAAAGAAATTGAAGACTCTGGCCTTGCAAGCTGCTGACCCAGCTTTAATCCCTGGCTCTGCACCTGTGTCCCAGCACTGTCGGGAGGGACCCCTGAGCACAGAGCCTTGAGCACAACCCTAACCACTGGTCTAGCTCTAACCCCCTTGTGTCCGACTTCAGAGAGAGCAAGCGAAGATCCCAAGAGCGATATTATTACCAGGTAGATCTTGGGAAGAAGGCAAGGACCAAAGAACATGATTCGAGGGCTTTTTTTTTCTTTTTGGGTCACACCTGGCGATGCTCAGGGGTTACTCCTGGCTCTGCGCTCAGGAATGACCCCTGGCTGGTGCTCAGAGGACCATATGGGATGCTGGGAATCGAACCTGGGTCGGCCACGTGCAAGGCAAACGCCCTACCTGCTGTGCTATTGCTCCAGCCCCTCTTTAAAGAAAGGAACAGAGTAGATTTCAGTCATACCATCATGAACAGCTTTGTAAGGGTCTATCTCACAGTGATTCAATAAAAAAGGAAAAATGCAATTAAAAATAATTTTTTTTAAAAAAAGAAAGAGGGGCCGGAGCGATAGCACAGTGGGTAGGGCATTTGCCTTGCATGCGGCCGACTCGGGTTCGATCCCCGGCATCCCATATGGTCCCCCAAGCACCGCCAGGAGTAATTCCTGAGTGCAAAGCCAGGAGTAACCCCTGAGCATCGCTGGGTGTGACCCAAAAAGCAAAAAAATAAAATAAAATAAAAAATAAAAAAAGAAAGAAACAGAAGTTACTTTGGGTGCCAGAGGGCCCTGGCATACGGGGCTGTATTCCCTCCGCCCCCCCCCCGCCGCCCCAGGGCGGGGCAGGACGCTGGGAATCCCAGCAGGGAGAGGCAAGGCAGTGTGGCAGGCTGCACAATTCACACGCTCTGCTGCTGTCTCACACGGAGACGGTGGGGCTGGGAGCCGGGTGAGCTCTCAGGGCAATTAACAACGGTTTAGGTATTTATATTTAATTTCTTTTTAAGAGAGTTTTGGCTTTGGGCCCCCTTCAGGGTGCCCAGGGGCGGCTCCTGGCTCGGTGGCGAGGGGCAATTCCTGGTGGTGTGTGGGGACGGGACCCTTCAGGGCTGGGATCAGCCCAGGCCTCCCATCTGCGAAACAGGCTTCAGCCTCTGAGCTCTGTCCCCGGCCCCCAGGCTGTTATTGTTGTTGCTGAAACGTTATTTATTACCATAGGCACAGGCTGACCAGGGTTTGTTTGGGCTTGTTTATTTATTTATTTTTTTGGCTCTGGGGGTCTCGCTCTGCTGCAACGCTCAGGGGTTACAACCTGGTCCCCATCACGGCCCCCCCAAGTCCAAGCAGCAGTATCCCCTGAGAGCCAAGCCAGCTGCAAGCGCCGAGCACCCTTGGGTGTGCCCGCCCGCAAAACATAGTTAGATCGGACGGGAGGTAAAGTGCCTGCCTCGCTCGCACGAGGCTGACCCGAGTTCGATCCCCAACACCGACATGGTTCCCTGGAGCACCGCCAGGAGTGACTCCTGAGCACCGCTGGGTGTGGCCCCCAAGCCTAAACTAACAAACGAATCCACGGACAGCTCCTGAGACCCATTTAACCCCCCTCCCCCCATCCGCCCCGCCACTGGGGAAAACTCAGACAAAAATCGAGGATTGAAGATTGTGGTACAAGCAGGTGTGTGTCAGATGGCTACAACAGAAGAACGCTGGGTGAGGAATTTGTGGGGCTCAGGGCTGACGCCTGCCTCTCAAGGATCATTCCTGGCAGTGCTCAGACCACATGGGGTGCCAGGGATGGCGCCCCCGGCAGCCACGGACAAGGCAAGCATCCTCCCGCTGTACCAGTGCTCCAGCCGCTGGCTTTTTAAAATTATTATTATTATTATTATTATTATTATTATTATTATTATTATTATTATTATTTTGCTTTTTGGGTCATACCCAGCAATGCACAGGGGTCACTCCTGGCTCATGCACTCAGAAATTACTCCTGGCGGTGCTCAGGGGACCATATGGGATGCTGGAATTCGAACCCGGGTCGGCCGCGTGCAAGGCAAACGCCCTCCCTGCTGTGCTATCACTCCAGCCCCCGCTTGCTTTATTTTAATCTGGTAACGTTTGGAGACACTGAGAAGGCAAATTTGTTTGGGAAATTGTGCTTCCGATAGAAAAATGAGTCTGAAGAGGAAATAAGCGTATATGCTGTGTACGTCCTTTCAAAAAATAATGGGAGGAGCTGAAGTGATAGTACAGCGGGGAGAGCGTTTGCCTTGCACTCAGCCAACCCTGGTTCGATCCCTGGTATCCCATCGGGTCCCCTAAGTACCACCAGGAGTAATTCCTGAGCATTGCCGGGTGTGACCCCAAAACAACAAATAAATAAATAAATAATGGTAATAGGACAGGGGAGATGGAGGGTGGGGAATCAGGGCCCCAGGGGAGGGGGCACATGCTTTGCACACAAGAATCTCAGGATTGGTCCCTGGCACCACCTGATCTCTTTTGGTACTACTAAGAGTGGCCAAATATGAAAAATTTATAACATATCCACCATATTTTTCAGCATTGGGCCCATTTTCTATGGAAAATTTCCATTTCGTAGATATAGGCTTTATCCTGCTGCTAAGATAGGAAAGAAATAGTTTTTTTTTTTAATCAAAGTTCTAGTACTTCTTGATTTATTTGGGTTGGGGGTCGTGCTGGCAGTGCTAAGGGCCCTCCTCGCTCTGTGCCTGGAGATCACTCTCGCCGTGTTTGGGGAATCAAGTGGAACCAGGGTCTCACCCAGGGCAAGCATGCTGGCCCGCTGGACTCTGTCCTGACTCTTGAGCATTTCTCTTAATCAAGAGGGGATTCGCTGAGGTTTTAATTTCTCTGGGTCACCTGAAGCTTCTGGAAGATAACTCAACCTTATTCATCCTATAGTGCCGCTGAAAACCTTTAAAAGTTGTTTAACCCTGAGGTAATGGGACAGAAGAAAGAAAGGAAAAAAAACCCTTAGGAAGAATATGTTCCATTTTAAATATAAAGGAATAAAAGGGGTGCTTAGCCGTCTATGCAAAGCAAAAAAAAAAAATCACATCCGGACTTATTGCAAAGGAAGAGGTCTTTAGATCTTGGCAGCGCATTGAAACACGGTGGTTGGAAAGAATAAAAGCATTTATTATTTATCATCACAGAATCTGGAGTTGGAAAGAAACTTCAAATGCCAGTCAAGACCGCTGCTGTCCCGGAAGGGCCTTGCACATCTCAGGCTCTGGGTTCGACCCCTGGCACCAGAACAAAGAACAAGATAGCCGCAGTCCCAGAAGGACAGTTGCAGGTAGGACCCCTGACCACGCGGATTAGACAGACAGACTGGCCCCAAGGCGTGGAGGCCTCTAAAACGCAGGAACCTTTTTATTTTTTTTTTCTTTTTGGGTCACACCCAGCGATGCCCAGGGGTTACTCCTGGCTTTGCACTCAGGAATTACTCCTGGCGGTGCTTGGGGGACCATATGGGATGTCGGGGATCGAACCTGGGTCGGCCGCGTGCAAGGCAAACGCCCTACCCACTGTGCTATCGCTCTGGCCCCAGGAACCTTTTGAAATGCTGGAGAACCACTGAAATAATATAGACGTGCCAGGACCAGAACATCGGCTGAACCCCCAGAAAAATACCCCCCACCTGAAATGTCTGCCATAGAGGCAGGGTGAGGACTAGGACGAGGAGGGGGGTACTGGGGACATTGGTGGTGGAAAATGTGCACTGGTGGAGGGGTGGGTGTTCGATCATTGTATGGCTGAAGCTCAAACACGAAAGCTTTGTAACCGTATCTTACGGTGATTCAATAACAAAAAAAATACCCCCACCCCTTGGCATCAATCTTGTGACACGCTTTGGGAAGCAGTTTGGGAAAACCTTATAAAACTAACTTTGTGGGGGCCAGAGAGATCGTGGAGAGGGCATTTGTTTGCCTTCCATACAACTGACCTACCTCCGCCCCTCTCGGAGAACCCGGCCAGCTACCGAGAGTATCCCGCCCACACGGCAGAGCCTGGCAAGCTCCCCGTGGCGTATTGGATATGCCAAAAACAGTAACGATGAATCTCACAGTGGAGACATTACTGGTGCCCGCTCGAGCAAATTGATGAGCAATGGGATGACAGTGCTACAGTGACAACTGACCTAGGTCTAGTCCCCAACATGTAGATGGTCCCCTGAGCCCTGCCGGGAGTGATCCCTGAGCACAGAGCTGGGTGTTTGGGATAAGTCTTGAGCATTCCTGGGTGTGACCCAAATACCAAACCAAACCCAAACTCACTTTGCAGAGGTACAGGGGTGCATCTCCCCACTCTGGGCGGGTGGGGGGGCGCCTGCCTCTCTCCCTGAAGTGCGATTACTTGCTTTGACTTTCTGGACTGCGTCTCCTTCTCGGAGATGTTGCCCCTCCCTCCTTGGGCTGGGTGCTGGGCTCTCTCCTCTCCGGAGAAGGTCAGGGTCTGTCCTGGGCGTGTAGCTCTCTTCCTCCCCCTCGGGGCCTCTAAGGAAATGTATCTTACTTCAATTTTCATCTCCTTCCTGAAATCGTTTCTGTGAGGCCTGGACGCACGTGTGTGGAGGTCAGGAGTGACCTTCCCATGTCCTGCAAAGAGCAGTTTGTCACTCCAGCCCGAGTTTGAGTTCTGTGCTTCCCGGAGACCCGGGGACAGGGTTCGGGGGCCCGGGGTGATTCTCCCACACCGTGAAGAACAAGTGAAACTCCAGGGCACTCTGGTGAATGCCTAGTACGGTGGGACGCAGGTGTCTATGCCACTTAGGTGCTCATGGCAGATTTGCTCAGTCCTGAATCTCCCAGACCACCTGGGTAAGCAAGGTGGGTAAGGAGGTCACAGCGGAGCTCCCTCTCAGGGCCGCTGCCTCCCTCCTCCTCGTCACATGAGACACCCTGCAACAAGACTATAAGCCCATGACAATAGTAGATTGCTCCGATACAATGCCCCTTGCACGTCGAAAGAAAGGAGACTATGCTGTGCCCAGCTCACAGATGGCAAAATCAAGGCTCAGGAGACTTTCACTAAATTCATAAGTCCAAACAGTTAACTCAACCATGACGGCATCCGCTCCGCTCTGAGTTCCTACTCCTTTCCATTAGGTGCGGAAAGCCTTTTAGGGAGAAATCTGGTGGTTTTCATGGGGAAAAGTTAAATGTCTTTCAGTTGTAGCATAACAGCTTTACACAGACTCTAAGTGGAGTTTCAAATGCTTAGAAACGTTAGTCTCAAAAAAAGAAAAATAAATAGCCTAATGCAGCAAGAAGAAGATGAGGACGACCAAGGAAAGCAGAAAGGTTTGTTTTCATTCCTCGGACCTGGACACGGTCCACAGAAGCCGCTCAGCCTGGCCGGGCATGCAGCCCGGGTCTGACCGCTCCAAAGCGGGAGCGCGAGATCGATCCTCACCGAAGTGCTCTAAGATGTACTTTTCCCTCCCTCGGCCTTTGCTTTTGCTTTTCGCTCCAAAGCTGAGCTCAGGACAGGACAGAAGCCAATGCTGGGCTGAGGCGGCCGAAGCCCTTTGTCCCACCCACCGGCGTCTCGCTCCCTCGGGGACAGGAGAGCCCCCAGCGAGCAGCTTCTGCGTCTGAGGCCAAGCCCCGCGTGCTCGGGGCGGGCCGGGCCGGAGACACGTGGGCCAGGTGGGGCCGAGCTCAGAAGGTGGGTGTGGGCAGGCCAGGGGTCCCGGGCGCCCACTCACCTCTTCCCCTCAGCCGGCCTCGGCCTCTGAGCTCGGGTCCCTCCAGCATGCTCCGCAGACAGCAAAGGGGGAGATGGACGCAGCGGTCAGCGGCCCCCAAGCCTGTGGTCCCGGCCCTGCTGACCTGGGACACGGCTGAGGGTCGGCTGATTCCTGCCCCGTTGCTGAGGCCCACAGGCGCACATCCCGAGACAGCACTGAGGAGGGATCACACCCCACCCGCCCGCTCTCTGCACATATACACGCCTATGTGTGCACCGCTCCCTATAGCATATACACATACATATATACACTGCTCCCTAGAGCATATACACATACATATATACACCGCTCCCTAGAGCATATACACGTACATATATACACCGCTCCTGATAGCATATACACATACATATATACACTGCTCCCTATAGCATATACACATACATATATACACCGCTCCCGATAGCATATACACATACATATATACACCGCTCCCTAGAGCATATACACATACATATATACACCGCTCCCTAGAGCATATACACATACATATATACACCGCTCCCTAGAGCATATACACGTACATATATGCACCGCTCCCTAGAGCATATACACGTACATATATGCACCGCTCTCTAGAGCATATACACGTACATATATGCACTGCTCCCTAGAGCATATACACGTACATATATGCACCGCTCCCTAGAGCATATACACGTACATATATGCACCGCTCCCTAGAGCATATACACGTACATATATGCACCGCTCCCTAGAGCATATACACGTATACATATACATATATACATCTCTCTATATGCACATTATACATTATACATACATATGTACATCTCTCTATATACATATATACATACCTATATATATCTCTATATAGCATATATTCACATATGTACATACATATATACATCTCTCTATGTGCACACATGTACATATGTACATACATATATGTCTCTATATAGATATATACATACATATGTACATCTCTCTATATGCACATATGTACATATATACATACATATATAGCTCTATATAGATACATACATATGTACATATCTCTATATGCACATATATACATTATACATACATATGTACAGCGCTCTCTATATACATACCTATATATATCTCTGTAGCACATATTCACATATGTACATACATATATACATCTCTCTATATAATATACATGCATACATATGTATACATCTCTCTATATGCACAAATATACAAACATATATACACATCTCTCTATATATGCACATATATACATACATATATACATCTCTCTATATGTACATATATACATACACATCTTCTGTCTCAGTCTTTCTCTGTCTCTCTGTGTCTCTCTCTGCCTCTGTCTCTTTTTTTTTCTTTTTTTTACTTTTTGAGTCACACCCAGCGATGCTCAGGGCTTACTCCTGGCTCTGCACTCAGGAATTACTCCCAGCGGTGCTTGGGGACCATATAGGATGCCAGGGATTGAACCCGGGTTGGACACATGCAAGGCAAGCACACTCCCCGCTGTACTATCGCTCCGGCCCCTCTCTGTCTCTGTCTGTCTCTCTTTTCCCTCATCTCCCTACCCTCCTCTTTGGTTTTTGGGCCACACTGGGCAGTGCTCAGGGCTCAATCCTGGCTCTGAGCTGCTCAGGGGTCACTCCTGGGAGTGTTTGGTGACACCAGAGATTGGACAAGGCTGGAAGCATGGAAGGGAAGTTTCTTAACATTAACGAGCCATTAAAGGAAAACTTGCTTTACGTGTGTATGTGTGTGTGCGTGTGTTGTGTTTTGTGTGTGTGTGTGTTGGGGCCATACCCAGTGATGCTCAGGGGTTGCTCCTGCCTCTGCACTCAGGAATCACCCCTCCTGGTGCTTGTTTGACCGTATGGGGAGCCAGGGGTTGCAACCGGATTGGCTGCGTGCCTTACCCTCTGATCTGCTGTTCCAGCCCCAAAACCTGCTCGTTATAAAAATGGAAAAACTGGGCCACACTCAGAGAGAAAATGTCAAGTCATCCCTAACAGTACTAACTCTGTCTCTCCAGCCTGTCTCCGAGGGTTTAGGCTGAGTGGTCAGTGCTGGCTGGTCGCAGGTGCCGTCCAAAGTGGCGACTCAGCCCGTGTGTGCAGATCGTCAAGGGCAGAGCCAGGCTGGCAGAGAGAGCGACAGTGGCTCCGTGAGCACCGGGTCTGGCTTAGGGCTCTGCAGTGGGGGGGCAGCGGGCAGAGACACTCAGGAGCAGACGCTCAGCCGGTGGGTTTAGCTTCCTTGGTGTCCCACCGTAGCCCGCTTGCCATGCCAGAGAAACGGAAGGCAAACCACATACGGAACTGAAATTCCCTACCGGCCACAATTTTACAAAGATCATTTTAATTTTGTTTTGTTTGGGGGGCTACTCCTGGCAGTGCTCGGTGGCCCCGTGGTTTGGGGGCACTAACCCGGGCCTCTTACACACAGAGGACGCGGTAAGCTCTGTCCAGTCCCAACCAACTTGATTAAAATATAGATATTTGACATCACACATATCTCAGATCCTGCCCTTCAACCATCATTAGTCCAAGGTAGCACTTCGATTCTAGTTTCCGTTATTACTCTCGTACCAAGTCTCTGAAGTCAAGGCGTGTTTCACACTTCCGACACACCCACCTGCACTAGCCATGCCTCACACGCTCAGCGGTCACGCGTGGCTGGTGGCTGTCGATGCTGGACAGAGCAGCCCTAACTGGCGGCTCACCTGCTTTTTCTTTCCTTTGTTTCGGTTTGTTTGGGCGTCACAGCTGTGGTGCTCAGGGATTGCTGCTTGTCCTGCACTCAGGAATCACTGTGGCAGAGCCCGGGGGACCAGACGGGAGGCCAGGGTTTCAACCAGGTTGGCCACAGGCAAAGCAAACGTTCTGCCCTACACTGTACTATCGCCCCAGTCCCTTGTGTACTTTTTCTACATGTGTGCTATGCTTTCAAAGGTCTTGAAAAATTCAGTGTTGCCAATAGGTGAGACAGATTTTTGCACAAAACCATATGCATGCAAATGGGTGGCATCTATTTAGAGCACCACAATTTCAGTTTTTCTTGTCTTTGTTTTGGGACCACACCTGGCAGTTCAGGGACTGCAGATGACTGCATTTTCCGGGGTCTCCCTCAGCGGTGCTGACCGCGACCAGCCCTGCGCCTCTTGCATGCAGAGTGTGTGCTCCAGGCCCAGAGTTCTCTCTCTCCCTGGCCCCAAGCCTATCTTTCAGGCTAATAATTCTTTTTCTGGAATTTATCTCAACAAAAGAATGATTGTGTGCAAAATGGAACCGCAAGGATGCTCACCACAGTGAAAACTTGGAAAACCCCCGAATTTCCATATAAGAGGATCTATTTGTTTGAGTACCTTGTGATAGAATCATTCAATACTATTCTTAGGTGTGTGAGTGTGTGTGTGTGTGTGTGTGTGTACACAGAGAATTTCTGGAAGTAACTTTTTGTTGTTATTATTGAGTCACTGTGAGATACACAGTTACAAAGTTGTTCACGATTGGGTTTCAGTCATACAATGTTCCAACACCCGTCCCCTCACCAGTGTGCAATTCCCACCACCAGTGTCCCCAGTTTCCCTCCTACCACTACTTCACCCCCAGCCTGCTTCTAGGGCAGGCACTTTTCCTTTCTCTCTCCCTCCCCCCCCCTCTCTCTCTGGCATTGTGGATTGCAATACAGATACTGAAAGGTTATCATGTATATCCCTTTATCTACTTTTTAAGTAGGTAGATCTTGTGCAGCATAATCATTTCCAAATATTATTGTCATACTGGTCCCTTCTCTATCTTACCTACCCTCCGCCCCACACACACTTGTTCCAACTAGTATTCCAACCACTAGATTCCAACCGGACTGGAGCGATAGCGGCCGACCCGGGTTCAATTCCTCCGTCCCTCTCGGAGAGCCCGGCAAGCTACTGAGAGTATCCCGCCCGCATGACAGAGCCTGGCAAGCTACCCGTGGCATATTCAATATGCCAAAAACAGTAACAAGTCTCACAATGGAGACGCTACTGGTGCCCACTCGAGCAAACTGATGAATAATGGGAAGACAGTGCTACAGATTCCAACCACTGACCAGTCCTTCCTGCCCCGGTTTTCCCTGGTCTTGGATATTGGTCTTCTACTATTTTTTATATGCCACCAATGAATGCAGCCATTCTATGTCTGTCCCTGCCCTCCTGGCTCATTTTACTCAGCATGACACTCTCCATGTCCATCCACCTATAGGCATAACTCGTGACTTCCTTCTGGCATTGCTGTGCCCATTAGAGGAGGAAGCCACCACAACGCAAGGCGAGCGCCTAGCATTCTGGAACCTTCTGTACCGTGCTGTGCCATCTCTCTGGCCGTCCGTTTGGTCCCTCCCCACCTTCCCTTTGGTGTTGTTACTGTGGGCCTCAGAGCTTCCCTCTCCTTGGCAGGGGCTGCCTGCGCATGGGCCCCGCTCTCCGCCGAGGCACTCACGCAGGGCTGGCCCAGCGTGGCCCACTGCTGCACTCCCTTGTCCTTTTCGCTGCAGTGCTAGGGAGCGGGCTTGGGGTGGGGGGACACACTGCTTTTCTGTGGTGCTGGCACATGCCTGGCTGTCACAGCACAGTGGGTCACGGGACCATGCACGGCCCCCAAGGGACACTGGGGGCTTGAATTCACGACCATCTTCTTAAATGGCAGGTGTTCTCAGCCACCACACAATTGGGGCTGGAGCGACAGCACAGCGGGTAGGGCATTTGCCTTGCACGTAGCTGACCCGGTTCGATTCCCAGCATCCCACATGGTCCCCTGAGCACCGCCAGGAGTAATTCCTGAGTGCAGAGCCAGGAGTGACCCCTGTGCACCGCCGGGTGTGACCTCCCCCCCCCAAAAAAAAAACACCACACAATTCCTACAACAAAATATTGTTTGTGGGGCTGGAGTAATAGCACAGCGGGTAGGGCATTTGCCTTGCACGCGGCCAACCCGGGTTCGATTCCCAGCATCCCATATGGTCCCCCAAACACCGCCCAGAGTGATTCCTGAGTGCAGAGCCAGGAGTAACCCCTGAGCATTGTCAGGTGTGACCCAAAAAGAAAAAAAAACAAGAAACTTGCAGGAGAGATGCATGGCAGACACGCCCCTAGATCAAGTGATTCAAGTTCTACTGCTTAGAGTATGACCAAGTGACAACATGTCCCTAGTATTCAAGGCCGAGGCCACAAGTCAATCATGTAGCACTGCTACTAAAACTGCAGACTCTGAGTCCAGCTAGGAGGGGATACGAGCAAACCACAAGGAACATCCTACCACATAACTTGCCTCTGGAGCTAGAACCAAACAAGAAACAGTCAACATTACAAAATCAAAGCTGAGCGAGAGGAATGAGACTAAAGGAACATGACAGTTCATTGGAATGCACCGTCCTGAATTGGCTGCTGGGCTGGGACCCTGTAGAGAAAAGAATTTCGTCAACATTGAACTCAGTTCAGTCTGGACAACCAAATCTCAGGTTGTTTTTTTTTTTTTTGGCTTTTTGGGTCACACCTGGCGATGCACAGGGGTTACTCCTGGCTTTGCACTCAGGAATTACCCCTGGCTGTGCTCAGGGGACCATATGGGATGCTGGGATTTGAACCCGGGTCGGCCGCGTGCAAGGCAAACGCCCTACCCGCTGTGCTATCTCTCCAGCCCCCTCTCAGGGTTTTTTTTTTATCAGAACCTGTGGTGATATGCCAGTTCCAAGGAAGGTTATTCAAAGATTCAGGCTGGTACAGGTTGATTCAGGCTTTTATTTTTGGGGAGGTGAACTTCTACTTCTAGATTTCTAGTTCATGAAATTCCACCTCTAGGAAAACGGCTTCAGGGCCAGTGGGTACGTGGTTATTCTCCCACTGGGCAACTGCTTATCGACCCAGGAGGCACAGAGACGCCTCATTCCAGGGTGCTCACCCACTCAGCCACTACAGATGCTGAGTCTGGTGAGGGACAGAAGGCACTGTCACCAGGATACTTCTGCTTGTGTGTGTGTATGGTTATGAAGCAGGTTATTTCTGATATCAGGAAAGAGCTTCCAATGAAGGCTGTAACTTGCCACACTGGTTTCTTCACTCACCTATATTCCAGGGCCGGTTAATATTATCTCAGACTCAGTTTATGTTGTTGGTTTCTTCCCTGGTATTATGACTGTGTTTCTAAATGCATCAAATACTAAAGTTAAACAATTGTTTCAGCAGCTACAAGCTGTTTTACAAAAGTGCTCTGAACTTTTTTTATTACTCAAATCAGATCTCATTCTGGTCTTACTGGATCTGTGACTTGAGCATAGTTTTTTTTTTTTTAAAAAAAAAGGAGGTGTGTCCCGTTTGACTCCTTGTCATTGTTATCTTTAAAATTTTTTATTTTACCTCAAGGAGAGCCATATACAGAAGCTGAAAGGCATTTTCAGGAAGGTGCACAGATTCAGGAAATTATTATTTCTCCTATTTGGATTAAAATTGACAAAGAATGGGTAGCAGGGAGACTCCTCACTCAAGGAAAAGGCTACGTTTTTCTTTCAACAGATAACCCCACCAAGAAACTTTGGGTCCCGTTTTGCATTCTGTCAGGAGCCAAATTCATTTGCCTGCTTTAACTTTCAGAACTTTGCAGTTTTACAACCCTCCAAATTCCAGCCCTAAGCCACTGTCAAACTGATTTCAGCTGGAAGCCAAAAAGAAACCAGAGGAGCTTGCATCAGAGGGCCTGCAGCAAAGGCCTCTAGCTCCTCTAACATATCATGAGGTCACATTAAGAGCATTCCTTATACCCTTCTTCTACAGGCTGTGGAATGGAAAATGCCAGGACCCCATATTTTGGATTAACAATTTCTTCCTTTTACCCTCTCCTTGGAATTCACAGGTGCCTCAGTTTCCGAAGGAGAAAGGAAAGACTTTTAATAGGAAAACCTTTGAATTTCTCTCTAGGATAACTGTTCATGTCAGAGCTCTCCCTGTCTCTTTCTCTACCCCTAGGCATGGAGACGTACCAAACCCCAATGGTTGAAGCCTCTGATAACTCTAAAAAAGTGTTTTTTTCCAAACATAAGCTAGGTTGCACAGATATTACTGCCAGTGAACCTGACCAGAGAATGGCTGCATTCCCCTGCTGAAGGACTCCTGACAGAAGTTGTGATGCTCCTGTTCCAGTGCTCCCTGCCTGATCCAGTGCTTCATGAAGTTCATCAGACTCCTATAGCTGCTCCCTTGGGACTCATTGCTGTGACCACTACTGCTGCTGTTGCAGAAACAACTCTTCAATTTTGATCCAGATACTTCATCTCTTCAGAATGGGACTAAATGACTCTCATTATTGGTGATTCTCATCACCCCTGGACAGTGCAGGACAATTGGACGCTTTACTACAAGTACTTCTCTGGCCAAGGGTCAGACTGAAAATTTACTACAACTTATAAGACTGTATTGTGTTTGGAATTGTTCCTCTATTTCAAACTTTTGTGATTTTGTAAACAGAAAAGGGGGAGATGTAGGATATCATTGGTTTGTCCTTTCTCCCTTGCCACAGAGTTTGGGCTTATCTGGTAATAATCTCTAAACAATTCCAGACTACATTGGTATGTCCTGCTCCCCTTGCCACTAGGAGCTTAGGTATATCAGCCACACCCAACCAGGTGCTCCCGAGTCACTCCCATTCCTTTGTCTATCCTTAATCATTTCTATGCTCCCTTCCCCAACCAGTTAATTAGCTCTTCCCCTAATCAGACTCTGTTAATCTGTAAGGTCAGACCTTGCTAGGACAGTGAACTTGTATTGTAAGTTAATATTGCCTTTCTCCTCTCCTCATGTCTTTTGAATAGTTTACTTTAAAACAATGTCCTTTTTGTATGGATAAAGACAGACATTTGTTAATATGCTTTGGTAACATGGGATTTAATTGGCTTCGAATATTATTCGCTCCCGGGCATCTGCTTTCTCGACTTAAGCCTCAGCTGCCCTTATTTCCTAGCACCCCCAAAAGCAGGGTCCCAACGAGGGACGGGATGGACCCAGGGCAAGTGGTGAGTTTTGTGCTACCCTGGCATTGAGATGGGCCTGGCCAAAGTGCCTAATGCTTAACTATATGTTAAGAGCTTGGTCATGGACATGTCATGTCATGATCCAAAAGCAACGACGAGACTAGGACCCTGCTAGGGATAGGAAAGACTAATCTGGCCTGAGCACTGTAGTCTGAGATCGAGATGACCCCAGGAAAGCAATTCTATAAGCTTAATGCATCTCTTGCTATGTCCATACAAAATGATTAATATTATGAATGCTTATATGTTAGTTGGACAAGGAGAGGAGAAACACAGCCATGGGATTCCGTTCTTCGGTGGGTGTCCTGCTGAAAGAGAATCTGTCCTAGAAGAAGCATCCCCTAAGGGAGAGAACTTTACCCCTATTGATTGTGACCACACCTATGTGTAAGCCCTGACCCCTCATGCTGGGGGATTTAAGGTGGCTCTAAGAGGGGGTTCGGGGGAAGAAGCAGAGAGAGAGACGGGAGTGTAGGAGATTGGAATAAACTGCAACTGAGACCAACCAGCTTGGCTCCGTTCCTTCCTTCGCCTGCCTCATCATCGCCATCAGCCTCCCCGGGGTGGGGGAAGCGGCTGGAGACTACCGAACTCGGGCGGCGGGAGAGACAGCGCCGCTGCCCTGTGCCCAGTGCCTGGTGTGGTGTCCCCCTCTCCCTTTTCTTTTTTGTGTATTTACACACGTAGCAATTCTAAATGGCATTTTAGCAACATTTGTGTAAGCTGAAATTCATTCAGAGGAGTTAAAAATGGACAGAAAAATGTCAAGGGCGGCTCTTTATAAAATTTCTTATTTCTCCCTCCCGCTCTGCTTCCACATGACCACCTTGTTCTGGTCTTCAGGTCCCCCAGATTCTTCAATAACCCTCGAAAGCTTCCTGCCTCGAGTTCCCCCTCCACAGAAACGGAACAGACAGCTACGAATCTCACCAAATACCCATCATCCTCTCTCGCTTTCAATCCAACAACTTCCACGTATATTTTTCTCATCACATACAAACATTCTTTCGTCTTGGCAATCGATGAGCTGGCCTGGCCATTCTTATCTCTTGCACTTTATTTATTAGTTAACTTGACAAATACTTGTTGACTGTTGGTATGTGCTAGGAGACGAAGAAGGAACAGACCAATCCAGCTTATGTTCTCAAGGAGTTTATATTTCACGGAGGAAACAGAGGTCAAGTAGATGCAGTCCGCATAAACAGAACACTCGGACTGGGAATGTTCTAGGAAGCAAAAAAAGTGAATTGTGTGAGAAACAACAAGGGGACATTGGAGAGGCAAGATCTTCCTTTTGGGGGGAGAAGACACTCGCATCCATGCCTAAGGGGCCCCTTTCAGCTCTCCCTAACCAATGGGGACTGCGAGAACCCCCCACCCTGGTGGGACTTGGGCCAGGGCTGGGAATTACTATCAGGGCCCTTGGGGACGGCACCCATGCTTGCTCCTGGCGGAGGAATGGGGAATCCTGTGGTGACAGGCCCGGGGCAGCCACTTGCATGAGCCTTCACCCCAGTGTTTTCTCTCTGGCTGCAGTAAGGACTTTCCAGTCAGATCATTTACAGGCCCAGATGGGTGGTTGGGGTGGGTGGGGGTCGGGGGTGGGCTCTCCATAGAGAGGAGGGCAAGGCACAGGCCAGGATGCCTGGTGCATGGAGCTAGGGGAACAATGGCACAAAATAAAGCCTGAGACCTCCTGCAGTGCAGACTGGCTGGGGTCCCTGACGTTTGCTTGATTCTCTTCACTCTGACTGTTACAATGGCAGGTTTTGCCCATTTCCTAAAAACCCTGAGATAGACTAGCACAATTATTTTTTGAAGTTTTCTTTATGACAGGGAAGATAGCATAAGATCCAAATACAAAATAAAATTTAGGGCAATAGTGTTAGATGCCAGAGTTGAAAATTTAATTATGTAAATGAGAATAGGCAATGTACTATACTGTATCCAATGAGTGGAATTTCTTTATTTATAAGAGAAAAAAAATAGAATGTATCTGGCCTTTGTCTTTGTTCGTTGCTGGCAAGGAGCTTCAAAACTGTAAAAAGATCTGCAGTGACAGAAATACCTTTCGTTATCTTGACAAGCCTGGAGAGCTGAGGGATCAGGACTGGTTGCCAGAGAGATCAGCAACTCGACCAGAGGTGGCCACTGAGATCACCCACTGGGCTGAGGCTGAGTTCCTCCTGGTGGCCGAAACGCCCCCTCCACCCCCGCGCCAAAAGGGAACACAATGTCCTCCCAGGGACAGAGCTGAAGTCTCTTCCTCCCAGCCCTCACCGAGCCGTCTCTCCCACGTGGTTGAGCCCAGCCTAGACCTGTGGTAATAAAACTAGGACTCGTGGTCTAACGCCATGGACATCTGACCCACTGACCCCAGAATCCAGGAAGGCCTGGATGTGTAGCCCCGGGTCAGACATCACGGAGCCGTGGAAACCCCACTCGTGGCTGTCACTGGGAGCAGAGACAGTCAAGGGAAGGACCCCACGCATCCTCCACGTGTGGGAGCTGATGGCAATGTGGGGGTTCATGTCAGAACTAGGACAAAAATACATCCACTGGAGGTGGAAACAAACCCCTAGCGTGCAAAAGACGGATGCACACTGGCCCCCCGGCCACGGCCACGCAACCTAACTGCAACGCAGAAGCACTGGACGGCATGCGTTTACACTGCACACTCCATACAGGTGTGATATGCTCTTTCCACTTCTATTGAGGCACTTCGGGTGATTTACAGTACCGGTGATCATGGAGCTTCATGCATACAACATTCCAATCCCACACACTCCCCCAGAGGGCCAACCTCCCCCCACCAATGTCTCACAGTCCCCTCCCACTCATGTCCCTTCCTTGGTGCTGGCGTATTGCCTAATTTCGTCCTTTTTCATGGCTGAGTAGTGTTCCATTGTGTATGTTTGTCGACCACAACTTCTTTATCCCGGCGTCTGTTCTTGAGCATGTGGGTTGTTTTCAGATTCTGGCTATTGTGAATAGTGCTGTAATGAATGTAGGGAGCACAGATTGGCTTTTTTTTTTTTCAAAATAGTATTTTGGGGCCGGTGGGGGGGTAGAGGCCAAGAAATGAAATTTCTGGGTGCTTAAAAATGTATTTACACATGTGCATCGAGGAGGGAATGATGGGTGACATCCAGATTTTGTGGAGAATGCCAAGAGAGATGTAATCCGTAATGAGAAACACAGCTTTGTTTTGCTTGTTTATGCTAATTTTGAGATTTTTCAGCCTCCAGTGAGAGATGCACACAGCTGGAGCTGCAAAGGCCACGCTTCTCGGCTTCCTTCTTGAGTCAGATGTTTTTCTGCCTCTCCAGGCCCCCCACAGCAAACCAGCCTCATTCCGCCCTCCCACCTTTGCTCAGGTGTCTCCCTGTCTACACGCCTCTCCTCCGTTCTCTTTTGCCTACACAAATCCTTTTCGCCTCTCGAGGTTCAGCTCAAACTGTCCTTCTGCGTCCGGCCGTTACGCTTTCTTTAGCCTCCCTGGCCCGCATTCATTTCTGGCAATCCTGAGAGTTGGTGTGAAGCTTCTTGAGAAACTGAACTCGACATGTCCTAGAAGCGTCATTGTTAGAACCGAACTCTGTCAGCTGATAAGATCCTCACGGCAAACGCTACTCTGATACGTGCTTTGATTCTCACCAACAAGCAGTGGTTGACATGCTTATAAATTCCAAGGAAATTGATGCTCATTCTAAAAGAATTAGATTTGCTTACAAAATAAAATTTAAGGGGCCGGAGCGATAGCATAGAAGGTAGGGCGTTTGCCTTGCATGCGGCCGACCCGGGTTCGATCCCCGGCATCCCATATGCTTCCCCAAGCACCACCAGGAGTAATTCCTGAGTGCAAAGCCAGGAATAACCCCTGAGCATCGCTGGGTGTGACCCAAAGAGAAAAAATAAATAAATAAAATTTTAAAGTCAAAGGAGGGGCTTGTAGAGATAGCACAGCGGATAGGGCATTTGCCTTGCATGCAGCCGACCCGGGTTCGATTCCCAGCATCCCATATGGTCCCCTGAGCACCACCAGGGGTAATTCCTGAGTGCATGAGCCAGGAGTGGCCCCTGTGCACTGCCAGGTGTGACCCCCCCCAAAAAAAAAGTCAAAGGAGAAGAAGAAGGCAATCAAAAGTGTTTGCCCTCCGAGAGCTCTTAGGGGCCAGAGTGATAGCTCGGCAGGGAGGGAGCTTGCCTTGCATGCTGCCGACCTGAGTTTGATCTCTGGATCCCATTTAGCCGCTGAGCACCAAGGGAGCGATTCCTGAGTGCAGAGCCAGGAGTAAGTCCTGAGTATCACGTTAATAGGCAAGGCTAGTGGCGAAGAGACTATTTAAATGACATTTTTTAAAATAATTTTTTTTAATTGAATCACTGTGAGACACATAGTTCCAAAGCTGCTCATGGTCCAACACCCATCCCTTCAACAGTGGACATTTCCCATCAATATCCCCAGTTTCCCTTCTGCAAACCCCTCCTTTTTTTTTTTTTTTTTTTTTTTTTAAGTAACACTGCTTCTTAAGGAGCTCCCTTAACACAGTGAAATTAAGGAATCCTATATCCCTGGATGTCCTGCCACTGAGCATTATAAGTGATAAAGTGTTCAAGATAAATAAATACATACAAGTTTCTACAAAAATCAATAAAAGCAAAGTTAGAAAGAATGGCAGTTTAAGTAATATTTTTTAGAAGTGTTTCGTGTCAAATTGCATTTTTATCTTGCCTGCAAAATGAATGTTACATGAATCCCATCTCACTGTTAAGTACTTCTTAAAAACTGGTCCTAAAATTAGAACCTATTTCTAGTTCGATTTTAAAAATGTATGTTGTGGGGCTGGAGCAATAGTACAGCGGGTAGGGCATTTGCCTTGCATGCGGCTGGCTTGGGTTCGACTCCCAGAATCCCATATGGTTCCCTGAGCATCACCAGGAGTAATTCCTGAGTGAAATGCCAAGAGTAACCCCTGAACATCGCCAGGTATGATCCCCAAAGCCCCCCAAAATGCATATTGTGTCTTTTACTTTGAATATCATGGATATACTCTGAATTTTTTCCTTTTTTTTTTAATACCCTAAGTGTAAGGAACATCATATTGGAATTTCTTGGATTATCACTGGCTTTTAGAAGGCAGAACAAACTCAAATAGGCCATTGTATGTCATGTTTTTTATACCTCTGTATTCTTCACACAACGGGTCTATAAAATATTTATCAGCTTGGAAATGAAAATCAAAAATATTTAGAAAACCAGGGGCTGGAGTGATAGTACAGCGGGCAGGGCATTTGCTTTGCACGTGGCTGACCCCGGTTCAATTCCCAGCATCCCATATGGTCCCTTGAGCACCGCCAGGAGTAGTTCTGAGTGCATGAGCCAGGAGTAACCCCTGAGCATTGCCGGGTGTGACCCAAAAAGCAAAAAGCAAAACAAACAAACAAAAATATTTGGAAAAGTAGAAGTTTCTTTTTAATATGTATTGAGAGGGCTTAATCATTATTTTCTAAAACAAAGAGCCCAATATCTATCTACCTGTAATTATTTCCTCATAATATCATTTGTTATTTATTGTTATTCTTGATTTACAGCTTATTATTATTCAATTGTCTTTATAAGAATGTCATCAAAATTACTTTTCAGAAATGATGCTTGGATAAAAGCATTTTTTTTCAATATCAAAAAAAAAGAAAAAGAAAAAGGCTAGAAATTTCTTCTGGCATAAAACTATACGAAGTGTTTAATTAATTTGCCATTTATTTAAATTGCTGGTTCGATTGCTCCATTAACTTTCATTCTTTTGAAGCTAAAGAAGGTGTGTACAGAGACTGGCACACATTCAAAAGAACAAAAGCAACCAGTGCTGGCATGGATGTGGGGAAAAAGGGACGCTCCTTCACTGTTGGTGGAATGCCGACTGGTCCAGCCTTTCTGGAAAACAATATGGACAGTCCTTCAAAAACTAGAAATTGAGCTTCCATAGGACCCTGCACTACCACTTCTGGGAATATATCCCGAGGATGCAAAAGAGCACAGTAGAAATGACATCTGTACCTATATATTAATTGCAACACTGTTCACAATAGTCAAAATGTGGAAACAGGGCTGGAGTGATAGCACAGCGGGTAGGGCGTTTGCCTTGCACGCGGCCGACCCGAGTTCGAATCCCAGCATCCCATATGGTCCCCTGAGCACCACCAGGGATAATTCCTGAGTGCATGAGCCAGGAATGACCACTGTGCATTGCCGGGTGTGACCCAAAAAGCAAAAAAAAAAAAAAAATGTGGAAACAACCCAAGTGCCCTAAATCAGATGACTGGTTAAAGAAACTTTGGTACATCTACACAATGGAATACTATGCAGCTGTAAGGAGAGATGAAGTCATGAAATTTGCTTATAAATGGATAAACATGGAGAGTATCATGCTAAGTAAAATGAGTCAGAAAGAGAGGGACAGACATAGAGGGACTGCACTCATTTATGGAGTGTAGGGTAGCATCACATGAGGCTGACATCCAAGGATGGTAGATACAAGGGCCAGGGGGACTGCCCCATAGCTGTAAAACTGCTTCATGAGTGGAGGGGAGAAGGCAGATGGAATAGAGAAGGGATCGCTAAGAAAATGATGGTTAGAGGAACCAGTTGCAATGGGAGATGCACGCCGAAAGTAGATAATGGACCAAACATGATGACCTCTCAGTGTCTGTGTTGCAAGCCATAATGCCCAAAAGTAGAAAGAGAGTATGGGGAATATTGTCTGCCTTAGAGGCAGGGGGAGGGTGGGAAAGGGAGGGTATACCCGGGATATTGGTGGTGGGGAATGTGCACTGGTGGAGGGATGGGTGTTTGATCATTGTGAGATTGTAACCCAAACATGAAAACTTGTAACTATCTCACGGTGATTCAATAAAATTTTTTAAAAATTTTATTGAAATAAATTTTATTGAAATAAATAAATAAATAAAGAAGGTGTGTAAAACAGTATCTCTGAACATGGCAAGAGCTATGTTTTGTGTTCCTAGTTATTTGAATTAGATGACTGAAGTCTGAACTTTTGATAGAAAGATTAGAAAATTTTTAAATAGCTCAAAATCTAACGGGAGTGGGGAGCGGGGAGGGGAGGCGGTGAAGGGGAGGCTCCGTGGTGTCTATCAGATCGAGTTTTATTTAGCAGCTTCATTAACGTCTGGGAACAAGAAGGACAGTCTGCTAATGACATTTTTGGTTCCAATTTAGCAGCTACTGCAGACATCACTGAAGACAGAGAAATAACACAGATGGACCCAAAGAGGTTAGAAATATGAATAGAAATGATCACAATGAGATTTGATTTAGGAAAAATGCAAATGAAGGCAGCTGTGAGAGAAATCCTCCACAATGCAAAATCATCAGTGGGCTGGGGAACCTGGCAGAGGCGACGTGGGAGCTGCTGGCAGGAGCCCGGGGGGCGAGAACAAGCCACGACAAGGTGCTGCTTCGGCCCAGATGGTCTCAGGCAGGTACAGGAAGAAGCTTGTCAAGGGAACAATTACATTGCGACGCCTTGGTAAACCTTTTTCTTGGAGGGGCACACTCAGTGATGCTCAGGGGTTACTCCTGGCTCTGCACTGAGGAATCACTCCTGGCAGTGCTCAGGGGACGAGATGCCCAGGATCAAAGCCTGGTTGTCTGCATGCAAGCAAGAGCCCTACCGCTTTATAATAATAATAATAATAATAATAATAATAATAATAATAAGGCTCTGGCCTCTGTAAACATTTTTGGTTTTTTTTTTTTTTTTTTTTTTGCTTTTTGGGTCACACCTGGCGATGCACAGTGGTTACTCCTGGCTCTGCACTCAGGAATTACCCCTGGCCGTGCTCAGGGGACCATATGGGATGCTGGGATTTGAACCCGGGTCGGCCGCGTGCAAGGCAAACGCCCTACCCGCTGTGCTATCTCTCCAGCCCCAACCTCTGTAAACATTTTTTAAGACAGTGTGTTTGGGGGGCTGGGGAGGGGGAATAAAACCATAAAAACAAGCTGAGACACACAGTTCTTCGGTGGTTAGAAGGGGGATTAGACTGGGCCACTCAGGTCCAGCTCCCACCCACTGTGGTCCCAGGAGGAAAGGAAGAGAGGAAGACTGTCTCCCTGGTGATCAGGGCATCCTGACCAAGCCCTCCAAAGACCTGTGGGAGAAGGCAGAAGGAAACTGCGGGCTGGCAAATAGACTTCAAAAATCGATGCCACAAGTGTGAAACTTGCCTTAAACAAGCACATCTTTTAATGCAGATGTGGAGCCAAATCCACGTATGAAATCTGGTACGTGTTCACTGGGGGCAGGAAACCCCATAGACTAGGCCTGGCCCTAATGATTGACCCCACCGCCAGCTGCAGAACTACTCTCCTCTCGCGAGAGCTCAGGTTCAATCCTATTTTCATTCCCCTGATGTTCATTTCTTTATGTGATTTCTCTCCTCTTGCCGGCTTTCGCGAATTCCGATTCTCACGAGTGGTGTGAAAAAGAGTGGTGAGGCAATTTATGGGGTGGACTCATTTTATTTATTTATTTTTTATTTTATCACCATGTGGAAAGTTACAAAGTTCTCAGGTTTATGTCTCAGTTATACCGTATTCAAACACCATCCCTTCACCAGTGCCCATATTGGTGGACTCATTTTAATCTGCTTTTATTGACCCCAGGTGCAGTTAACCTGGCAAGTAAGCGCTGAAGGAAATGGGAAGAAAACGCGTGCATGGGGTAAGTAGAGGCCTGGGGAGAGCTGACCGGTGCCCACGCTTCTTCTCCTCCCGACAGTCACCTGGAGACACAGGTCGCAAAGTTGCATGCATGTAACCGAGGGACGTGGATGAACCCACTAACCACCTTGTCTGAGCCCTTTGGACCTGACATCTGAGCATGCCTAGGAAGGCAGAGTTCTGGGGCAGGAAGCCCCGATAACTTGCCACCCAGGAAAGTTCCTCAGGTGTCCCCTTCCGAACCGCTTCCTGGTGCACAGGATGGAAAGCAGCTAGCCACGCCCCCTGGAAGGAGGCAGGTGAACCCACTCTGGAGAAGAGAAGGACGGCGTCGTGTCCACGTGGCGCTCACGCTGGAGGGAGAAAGGTGGCAACACCAGCGCGGCAACCCCGGAGTGAGTTCACAAGGCCAAGCTGGGGAGCCAACTGGTGGTGACAGTGACCCCCAGGTCACCAGGGGCGGGGGCTCAGCTCCCAGCTGGGGAGGGACATTTGACCCTGAAATGGATGCTGGCGGGGGAGTACGGACAAGTGTGAGAGGTAAAAGCTCCTTGTGAGTCTTTCCTCCGGGAGCCCTGCCATTTTTCATTATGATCAGCTGAGTAAAATCTCCTCGTTCCATTTTGAAATATCTATTCTCTGATCTCCTTAACGAGGACTGTCCTCGGTGAAACTATTTTGTAGGGTCTGATAAACTGGGGTTCGAGGTTGGAGAGAAAGTCCAGTCTGTAGGGCGCTTGCCTTGCACGTGGTAGACCCGGGTCTGATCCCCGGCATCCCGTACGGTCTCCTGAGCCATGCCAGGAGTGATTCCTGAGTGCAGAGGCAGGAGTAAGCCCTGAACACTACCAGGTGTGTGTCCCTCTCCAAAAAAATCTCATGCCTTACATACATAAAGCCCCAGGTTCAATTTCTGCAACACTGAACTTATTTTTTGTAATTATTTAATAAACTGGGATTCAATAAAGTCAAGTTGACCCGGGGAAAGGAAATACTTAACTAAGGCTCAACTAAAACAGAGACCTAATTACAAAACTAGAGAATGCCCCCTCTTCTCTCTACACTACTTGGGTTCCAGGACAAAACTCTTCAACTAAAAGAGCTGAACTAATAACAGCTTTAATTTAAGTATTTTCTAGGGAAAACATAAACAATGTAGAGAGTGGAGACAGAAGTAAGACACGGGAGAAAATTTCAGTTGTTGACGCTTATTGCTAACACAAACAGTAAGCCAGGCTAGTTCCTGGTTAGATAAACACAAAAATTCACATCAGTGTCCTATTTCCTTAGTTCCTTTTACCCAGTGAATCATGTTTCGCTTTCAACAAAAAATTTGAAGCATGAAAATAAAGCAGTATGTGTGTATATCTGTGTGAGTGTGTCTGTGTGTGTGAGTGAGTGAGTGAGAGAGAGAGAGAGAGAGAGAGAGAGAGAGAGAGAGAACCATCTTAAAATTAAAAAACAAACATCAGAATCAGACTCAGATAAGGGTGTTCGCCTGATCAGACTGAGGATGTGTAACTATGATTAACATGCTAAGACAGTGCTTCCAAACCTTTCTCAACCTTGTTTCCTTCACGTGGTCCCTGTCCTACCTAGTTGGCCTCCTAGCCTCATGCCATGGGCCCAGTTTACACAATTTTCACCTTTGGGTCCTCTGGAATATCCTGAGAACCCACAAGGGACAACATGACCCTCCATTGAGAAATGCTACACTAACTAATCTAACAGAAAAAGTAAACAACTCCCAAGAACAGATGGGTAATGTAAGCAGAGAGATGGAGACGCTAAGAAAGAAAGAGAAAAAATGGGAGAAATCAGAAGAACTAACAAATGAAGAATGTCTTTCACGGGTTCATCAGTAAATTGGACATGCCTAAGGGGGAGGTGGGGGGGAGAAAGTGAGCTCAAAAATACACCAGCAGCAACTTCGCACACTAAATGTAGAGAGAGAAAAATAAATAAAACAGAATCTTTGGGATTGTGGGCAAGTTATAAAAGGTACAACATGCGTGTAATGAGGACAGAGGGATAACAGATAACAACAGAAGCAGCCCGGAAAGCACTGACCATGGAGCCCACCTCGAGGAGAGAGTGGCAGCACCGGATGAGAGAGTGCCTCTCAGCCTGGACACTCTAGGCCCCATGGAGGACTTGAACTCAGTGTCCTTCAAGGTAACATTCCATTACCTGCTGCTCAGTCTCTACCCCAGGGGGCACAAGGCCTCAAACAAACTCAACAGGTGTAGATGCAGCAGTGGACGCAGCAACAGAAACCACGGTGCCCTGGCTATTTATTGTAGTATATATTGACTTACAGTAATTGTAGGCTGAACTGACAATCACCTACAATTCTGAGGTGAGACCAGACAACACTCTGTGGAACAGAGCTGCCTGACTCAACACGCAGAAGCCGATATACACACCTAAAACAAAATGAGGAGACAGGGAAACGTGCCACATGATGCACTGGCAGGACCTACGGACGTTTTCAAATGTAATGGCACTCGTTAGCTTGCCTGGCGAAGACCTGAAAACAGGTATCACAATGTTCAACTGAAATAAGGAAAACGAGAAAAGAAAATGAGATGAATAACAAGTACAGAGAAAATATCTTAAAATATTCCTACCGAGAACGGGGAGCGCGTACAGGGCTAAGGAGCCTGCCTTGTACGGGGCCAAGCCCCGTTTCATCCCCAGCACTGTGTATAGGCCCCCAGGCACCACTAGGAGTGGTGAGCACAGAACAAGGAGTGAGCTGTGAGCACTACCAGGGGTAACCCAAAAACATGTGTGTGTGGAGGCGAGTGGGGGGGAGGGAACTTTCAAAGACAACAGCTGAGCTGCAGAACTCACTAGAGGGAAGAGCCAGGGGCCACAGCTCAAAGGGCTAGAGCGTGCATCATGGCACCTGGCATACACGATGCCCAGTTCAGTCTCTGCACCACACATCCCCCCGAGCACCACTACATTTGTCTTTGTGCCCGACCCCCAGAGGGTCTTACAGCAACTGGAAAGAAGGCAGCACTGCAGAACCCCCCCGACAGGAAAGCAGAGTGAAACAAAAACGGTAAATGTTTAGAGAATTTAGATGTTAAAAGGCTCACGTGAAGGGAAACGATATTCACGTGATTGGAATCGCAGAAGGATAAAGCAAAGAGAAAAGAGTAGAGACTCGATTTGACAAAATTAATAACTGAACCCTCCCTGACTTGGAGAAGAAATGAAACACCCAACCATGCAAAGCACAAAGAGTCCCAAACAATATAAATCCAAACAGACGCTAAGACGTATAATTAGTGTTGAAAACAGAAGGTCCAACCTTCTGAATATTAGCATCCAAGGGAAGAGGCAGTTCACATGAGGGACCCTAAGCAAGATACTTGCAGCCTCTCCATGGAAACTACGAGAGATGGAGGGGGGATGGCACACACAATATTCAAACTTTAGAAATAAAAACGTTTCCATCCGAGAATACTCCATCCTGATAGATTATTATTTATCACAGAATGGAGGATAAAGAGTTTTACCTCTAAATAAAAGTGAAGCTGCAAAAAAAAAAAAAAAGTAAAGCTGCTTTGGTCCAAAGCCGCTTTCAAAGAAATGTTTAAGGGTTAAAATACAAATGTGAAAGGTGGGATGGGGGGTGGTGGGATGATACTGGGTGGTGGAGAATGGGCATTGGTGGAGGGATGGGTAAACGATCACTATATGACTGAAATGCTAACACGAAAGTTCATAAGTTTGTAACTGTACCTCACGGTGATTCACTAATAAAAAATCTTTTTTAAAAATGTGAAAGGTTAAAATAAAAATCAATAAAGTCGTAATAAGACACCAAAATTAGTGACCGCTAATCCCTAAGATATTCACACTAACACAATTATAAATCATGGTGTGTAAATTCAAAATGTAATAGAGGAATAAATGGGAGTGTTGTCCTTCCAGTTAATTTTGTTGTCAAAGTAAATTCCCTACCCACAAAAGGTCTAGTTGAAAAAGAAATATGCATGGTTCACATTTTATTATTTATAAAATATAGACTTTTAAATCGTTGACTTTTCGATCATTGAATGTTTTCTGAATGATAGGCACTGAAGTACCAACATGAGCGTGTAGGTATGTAATTTTCCATAGAGGAAAGGGGAAATAAAATTCACCGGTTAGCCACTTTCATTCATTATTTCACCCTCCCAACAATTCTGTGAGGTAAATGCCATGCCTTGTTATTTGCAAAAAAAAGAAATGAATTTAGCTGACTAGAAAGATAGTTTAGGGGTAAATCACTTCCCTTGCTGTGGCTGACCCTGGTTTGGTTCTTGGCAATGGCTCATGATGCCCTGAGCACTGACCCAGAGCACAGAGCCAGGCAGTGCCCCTGGGTACTCCAGGTGTGGCCCCAAATAACAGCACCCCAAATAAAGACACATATTTAACAAATGATTGAGCCCAGAGTTTATTCCAGGACCTTGATACTTCCCTCTACAGTGTGCTTTCTGCCCAAAGTAAGTTCATATCATAGTGTGCAGACCTTCACAGTATTTTATTAAAGAAACTCGGGGTGTCAAAACTTGAGTTGAAAGCGAATTGTTGGGGCTGGAGCAATAACACAGCGAGTAGGGTGTTTGCCCTGCATGTGGCCGACCCAGGTTTGAGTCCCAGCATCCCATATGGTCCCCCGAGCACCACCAGGGGTGATTCCTGAGTGCAGAGACAGGCCCCAAACCCAGGAACCACACAGAGCCGGGTGTGATCCAAAAAAGGAAAAAAAAAAAGCAAATCGTTTCATTGGTAAAAGAGAAATCAGAGTTCTAGTTCTCGACTTCAGGTTACTTATCTTGGAAACAAATTCCCATAATAGAGGAGCTTTGGCTACAGGAGTGTGTAATTGGAGGCTGAAAATAATAAAAAGCTTAACAAGATAAATGAAGATTACCAAACTAAGGCCTAAATTGCATCTAAGACCTAAGTCAGTGAGTTTCTAAATGATCATTACCATAACTCATTGTTATGAGCAACAGAGCACCACACTAAACCAAGATGACTGCAGTCAAAATAAAGGGTAATACAATTCCCAGTGCCAGCAGAGAACAAAAGAACCCAAACCCTGAAGCTGCCAATTCCCCCTCTGTGTACACAGCTTTTCCCCTAGGATCCTGATCCTAATTCCCGATTCTGCTTGAATTACAACCAGTAATTCATGACATGAACTGTGTTCCTGAAGTGACGTCCATGATATGAACCGTGTCCCCTGAGGAAGTCACTGTATTGCTGTATCCTATTTGCTTTATGAAGGTTCCAGCTCTAAGAGGGAAGCCAAAATGAGGGAAATGAACTTTCAGGCATGAAACTGACTTAGGTTTCACCAAGGTGGTGAATATTACCGGCATGTCAGAGGGTCCCAGAGAAGGTCCCGAGATACCCGTGTCCCTAGACCCTAAAACAGTTCTGGGAACCCCCAGGCCATCCCCCAGTAGTGAAAATCCTGGCTATTTGCACGATTTGCACCCACGTGTGAGCAGAAACTCTACCCACAAGTTGCTCCCCTTCATAGTGGCAGGATCAGACGAGGAAGTGGTTCAAACAGATCCCTGATCAAATCCCAGCAGCTCAGAAAGAACATGGGGCTTGGGTGTGGGGTGGGCAGTGGTGGCCGGCTGGAACAGCTCGGAAAGGGACAGTCTAATCCTAATGCAGCTTGACCCGCTCTGAATTCTCACAGCTCTCTGCCATTTGCAGTGATTTCAAAACAAGTCTGGGACTGAAGCCATCTCCTCCCTTTCACAAAGACGCTAGAGCTGAGTAAGTGTCTTCGGAGGAAGCGGCAGAGAGAGAGAAACTCAAACCGTCAGCCTTCTGACTCCACGCTGTGTACGCTCTCCAAAGCCCCCAAAGATTCTTCTGCAGGGGCAATGGCCTTGGGGGGGCAGCGAGGGCCCACCTGCCTTTGCTGGTCCTGGGGACATCATGTGTTAACCCATAGAACCCCAGAAAATTCCTGAACTTCGCGAAGGCACGCCCGGGTTAACATCGCACAAAATGTGGGAGGGCTCAGGGCAGGCGTGCACCTGTTCAGGCACCCGTCTCCTCCCCTGGGAGCGCTGGTAGGTCCCCGAAAGCCAGACCTAGAGCCAGACTGCACCCAGGACAGGCCGCAGCGAACATTTAAGTTTTGACTAGGCCTAAGTTTCTGTTTTCCAGAAACTGGACTTGCCATTTCTGGTAGACTCCCAGTTGAGTTAACCTGCCCAAAGAAGGAGCTGCTGGATCATCTGACGGGTCATCAGGGGTCACTACGTCCGTTGTTTTTGGAACAACCGCAATCTGACTGTTACTATGTCCATTTTTCTGGAACAACCAGAAACTGACTGCTATCAAATGTTAACTAATCGCTGACAACTGTTTTCTTGGTCACTGCTGTCACGGTGCCTGCTCGACCTTGGGACCGATAGTCTTGGAGGTCGGGGTCGCTATCAAGAGACCACGTTGCGGGTGAGAGAGTTGACCCCTCACCAGGAATAAAACGCCTTTGCACTTGCGTTACTGTCTGTCTCTGTGACTCTGTGTCCGTTCACGCCGTGACCCGGGGACAACAGCCCGGCTCCCCGGTAGCACTGCCTCGTCTAAAGCGAGCAGGGGACAGGCCGGGAGTGCAAGTCCGCCTGCAGCGGAGGCCGAGGGGAGGTCGGGGCTGCTCCGGAGGGGGCCCTTCCTCCCACCGGGGGCCCTCCACCCACCTGGAAGGCCATGGAGTTGGCAGCAGCCAGAAATATCCTCAGAGGCAGCTTGGCCTTGTAGGACCTGTGGCTCCACAGACGGTGGGCACCAGCCGTCACGCCCAGCGCCGTCACCAGGAAGCAGAAGGAGGCTGCAAGACACAAGCGGGAGAGCGTCAGCACAGGGCACAGCCCCCACCCAGGCTGTTTTCTCCCCCGGGGTGCCAGGGCCAGAGCCTGCTGGGGAGATGGCACCTCTTATGGCCTCCGGGCCCGATGAGAAAGGGAGGGAGGGAGGCCATGCGGGATTCTCTCTCAAGAGACCAAGACGTGGGCTGGAGCGATAGGACAGCGGGGAGGGCATTTGCCTTGCACGCAGCTGACCCGGGTTCAATTCCCGGCATCCCATATGGTTCCCTGAGCACCGCCGGGAGTCATTCCTGAGTTGCAAAGCCAGGAGTAACCCCTGAGCATCACTGGGTGTGACCCAAAAAGTCAAAATAAAATAAAATAAAATAACCACCCCCCCCCCAAAAAAAAGGGGGAAAGAAACCAAGAGCATAATTAGCTCTGTGTCAAACACATGTTTTGTTTGCTTAGGGTCAGAGGGATAGGACAGCGGGGAGGGCATTTGCCTGGCACATGGTGGACCCTGGTTCTACCCCCAGAGTTACATACCCTGAGCCCCACCAGAAGGGACGCCTGAGCACAGACCCAGGAGTAAGCCCTGAGCACCACCGCATGTGCACCCCCCAAGAGAAATGCTTTCTTTAGCTACCAATCTCGATTAAAAAATATGAGCACACGAGGGGCTGGAGCGATAGCACAGTGGGTAGGGCGTTTGCCTTGCATGCGGCCAACCTGGGTTCGAATCCCAGCATCCCATATGGTCCCCTGAGCACCGCCAGGAGTAATTCCTGAGTGTAGAACCAGGAGTAACCCCTGTGCATCGCCGGGTGTGACCCAAAAAGCAAAAAAAAAAAAAATGAGCACACTCAACCTGTAGCAACATGTTAGAGATCTCTGACACAAGGGCTTACTGGCTCCAGGGTGATATACAGCGATCGTCACATACTTTCTTCTAAGGAAACCTTTTTTCATCATTTTTTAGCAAATTATCCATAACAAGCAACATAAAATAAGATATTTAGTGCCTGCTATTGGGGCAGGCTTGGGTGGTGGTTGGGAAATCGGGAAGAATGGTGGGAAGGTGTCGTGGTGGTGGGATTGTGCTGGAATATTGAATGTAGTGAATTACTATAAGCAACTTTATAAAAATAAAATTTTTTTTGGGGGGGGTCACACCTGGCGATGCACAGTGGTTGCTCCTGGCTCTGCACTCAGGAATTACCCCTGGCGGTGCTCAGGGGACCATATGGGATGCTGGGAATCGAACCCGGGTCGGCCGCGTGCAAGACAAATGCCCTACCCGCTGTGCTATTGCTCCAGCCCCCAAAATAAAATATTTTTTTTAAAAAAGCATATCCAATACGCCACAAGTAGCTTGCCAGGCTCTGCCGTGCGGGTGGGATACTCTCAGTAGCTTGCCGGGCTTTCCGAGAAGGATGGAGAAATCAAACCCGGGTCGCCTGCATGCAAGGCAAATGCCCTACCCACTGTGCTATCCCAAGCACTGCCAGGAGTAATTCCTGAGCACAGAGCCAGGAGTAACCCCTGAGCATTGCCAGGTGTGACCCAAAAGCAAAAAAAAAAAAAACCAAAAAACAGCAAATAATAAGGCCAAGAAAGTGAAACAGACACAGGGAGATGTCAGTGGGGCTGGGGCTGAGCTGCCAGGAGGAGCAGGAGCGCGGAGGCAGGGGCTCTGCATGCTGCCTTGGGTCCCAGCGGGTCTCCCCAGGGTGGGGGCTAGTCCCCTTTGACGGTTTCAGCTAGTTTGCACTGCATTTCTAACACAAAAACTCCGTAGGACCTCCAGGGACAAAAGGCAACCATCTGAACATAGCCCAAATAAGGAGAAACTACATAAACCTTGGGCTGGATTTACGGCGGTTTTGTGATCACGGCTGAGCTCCTTTTGGCCAAGGCTGGTTGGAGCACTGCTCAGCTTCGCCTCTCTGTCACCTGTGGAGATTGATGTCCACTCAGGTTTTCTGAGGGATGCTAGCTGCTAGCTCTGCTGTAGTGAATTATTTAAAGAATTGGTAACTCTGGGGAGGCCGGGAGTCATACCAATAACTTTCAAAGTTTTCATCACAGAAAAAGGTGCCAGATCAATGGAACCCAAATCACAGGTTTACGGAACCGTAAATAGCAAAAGAATCAGTCTGGACGCAAACCATAGTCATCAATTTTGGTTAGCTCAAGATTAAAAAATAAATAAATGTATTTAAAAGATAGTGAGGGGGAGTCTGACAGGTTGGCAATCAATTACCCTGCTCGGGAAGAAAGCAAACCTGTCTGTATATTCAAGAGGGCAGAATCATCTTCTCAAATGTGACACCACTAAAACCACTGAGCCTTCGTCACCTTGAGCCCTTTCCACCGTACTTCTGTTGGCTTGATTCTGTCATGTAACCACTTCCGGATTTAGGGAGCTAGGGGTGGGGGTACTGTTTTCCTTTCAAGAATAAATAAACAGGACAAGACAATAAAGTCTAGAATAATTTAAAAAAAAAGATACTGAGGGGACAGAAAGATAGTACAGGGGTTAGACATGTGCCATGCATGTGGCCAACTCTGAATCAGTCCCCAGCACCCTAAATGTATGGTCACCCAATCATGGCCAAGAGTGACCTCTGAGCTCAGAGAAAGGAAGTAGCCCCTGAGCACTACAATAAATAGATACTGAGCCAATCACAGGACTTATGGGAGGGCCCGGGATGAGGTGTCAGTCTTCAGCCTCCAAGATGGCAATCTCCTAATCTCCTGTTGGGCACAGCCTGGACAATCTCTTCCCCTGGAGTAACTACCTCTCACCTAAAAGGTGCAGTAACATGGAGAGAAGTCCTCCTCATGACTCAATAGTTAAAAGTGTGACTGAGAGGGGCCCAAGTATAGTATGGCCGGTAGGGTATTTGCCTTGCACAAAGTCAACCCGGGTTTGATCCCCAGCACCCCACATGGTCCTCTGAGCACCACCATGAGTGATCCCTCAGCACTTTTCTTTTTTTTAAGTATGACTTAAATTTTGATAGCAAATGGCTCTTGTTGACTCTGCCTGGAGTCAGCAACGGCTAAGGAGCTGAGGCATCCACTCCCGGTTCCTCCTGAGACCAAACCCTGCCAAGAGCAGTGGAAGGGAGCCTGGAAGCAGACCCTCCCCCAGTCGGGCACTCAGGTGAGGCCAAAGCTGAGGCCAAGGACCCACCAGGACTGTTCCTGGATTCCTGCCCCACTAAAGACTCAGGAAACAACATGTGGGGAAAAGTCAAGAGGTAGATGTGTTTGGTTTTAAGAACCTAGGCTCGGGGGGTCATTTTTATCTTTTTCTTTATTTTTTTTGGTTTTGTTTTTGAGCCAGACCATGGGACACTCTGGGATTATTCCTGGCTCTGCCCTCAGGAAACTCTCTCGGCAGTGCTTGGGAGACAAGTTGGGATGCGGAGATTGAACCGAGGTCGGCTGCGTGCAAGGAAAATGCCTACCCACTGTACTGTTGCTCCAGTCCCAAAGGTCATTTTTTCAAGAGCTAACGAAAATTGGTGACTACGGGTTTGCATCCAGAATGATTCTTCCAAGAGTTAAGGACTAAAGCAAGTAGGAAGCTTTCTTTAAGGAAGGTATAGATTAAGCCCTGGCTTAAGAATACCCTGCTGGGCCAGAGAAGTAGGACAGGAAGTAGTGCTCTGGCCACACTATTGATGCTTTACAAGGGTCAAGAAAATACAGTTATGTCATGTATGTTACCACAAATGTCTGAATTCTGCATCTCCCCCAGGAAGGCAATCCCCCGCCCACTGACAAGAGTAACTTAACAGTTTCCTAGCGGAGCACTTAATTACTCAGAACTGTGAAGGGTAAGACTTGATGAACACACTTCAGTGAACATACTAAACATTTTTAACGAGGTCAATAACTTAAAGTGAGTTCAGCGAGTGAGGTCCCTGTGACACTGCATAAGAGCAGTTTCAGGACTGTGCCATGCCCCACATCCTGCCGGGTGACAGTAGACCTGTGTGGGACTATTCCTACCCTGTCACCCACGATAGCACTGCCAGGGTGGATGGTAGGTGCTGGGGGGAAGAGAGAGGGCGTGGGAGTGATGTGATGGCGACATGGTTTTGGATTTTGTTGGTTTTTTTGGTTGTGTGTTTGGTTTGGCCAAAGACCTCCAGAACCCAGCCACGGCCATGCTCAAGGCCCCTCTCCACATGTTCGGACAAGCCTCACGCATGAAGGAACTGGGAAAGGAACCCAGGTGCGTGGAAGCCGGAGCTGAGACCTCCAAGCCTGCTAGGATAGGGATTGGACCTCCTCCATCCAGACCCCCAATTTTCCAGTAGCTAGGTGGTCACACCCAGAAACTGCCCCCAGCGCCATGTAATCCCATCAATGGCCAACATCCAGAGACTATAAAACCAAGCTCCCGGAAGCTTTGCGGCTGCACAACATCTTATAGCCTAGTTCTCCCTCTCAGAGAACTTGGCAAGCTACCGAGAGTTTCCTGCCCACATGGGAGAGCCTGGCAAGCTCCCCGTGGCATATTCATATGCCCAAACCAGTAACAATGATGGGTCTCATTCTCCTGACCCTGAAAGAGCCTCCAATGCGACACCATTGGGAAGGACGAGTAAAGAGAGGCTTCTAAAATCTCAGGGCTAGGACGAATGGAGACGTTACTGAGACCACTTGAGAAAATTGATGATCAACGGTATGATGATGATGATGATGATGATGATGATGATGATGATGATGTTACCACATTAAAAAGCCTGTGTTTGAAGTCAGGGAAAAAAATGTCAAGGGTGATAGCACAGAGGTAGGGCATTTGCCTTGCATCCAGTTGACCCGGGTTCAATTCCCAACATTCCATTGCTCTCTGGAGAGAGCAATGCCAGGAGTAATTCCTGAGTGCAGAGCCAGGAGTAACCCCTGAGCATCGCTGGGTGTGGACAAGAAAGGAAGAAAGAAAGAAAGAAAGAAAGAAAGAAAGAAAGAAAGAAAGAAAGAAAGAAAGAAAGAAAGAAAGAAAGAAAGAAAGAGAGAGAGAGAGAGAGAGAGAGAAAGAAAGAAAGAAAGAAAGAAAGAAAGAAAGAAAGAAAGAAAGAAAGAAAGAAAGAAAGAAAGAAAGAAAGAAAGAAAGAAAGAAAGAAAGAAAGAAAGAAAGAAAGAGAGAATGAAAGAGAGGAAGGAAGGAAGGAAGGAAGGAAGGAAGGAAGGAAGGAAGGAAGGAAGGAAGGAAGGAAGGAAGGAAGGAAGGAAGGAAGGAAGGAAGGGTGTTCAGTTTGGCCAAAGACCTCCAGAGCCCAGCCACAACCATGCTCAAGGTTCCTCTCCACACATTCGGACGAGCCTCACACATGAAGGAACCGGCAGAGGAACCCAGGTGTGCGAAAGCCAGGGCTGAGACCTCCAAGCCTGCTAGGATCGGGATTGGGCCTCCTCCATCCAAGGAAGGAAGGAAGGAAGGAAGGAAGGAAGGAAGGAAGGAAGGAAGGAAGGAAGGAAGGAAGGAAGGAAGGAAGGAAGGAAGGAAGGAAGGAAGGAAGGAAGGAAGGAAGGAAGGAAGGAAGGAAGGAAGGAAGGAAGGAAGGAAGGAAGGAAGGAAGGAAGGAAGGAAGGAAGGAGGAAAGAGAGGAAGAAAGAAAGAAAGTCAAGAAGACTTCCACTCAGGCACACAAGTGGCATAGTCAGTGGGAATGCAAAGTGAAATCTCAGTGAAAAGGGATGGAGGGAAACCTAAGGAAAAAAAGGTGGAAATTCCATCTGATCCAGTAATACCACTGCTAGGCAATTCTCTGCGGGATATGAACACATGAATTCCAAAGGGTCTCTGCACTCCGGTGCTCAGAGCAGCAGCCAAACCAAATGCCCATCGACAGAGGAGCAGATGAAGAAGCCGCATATAAATAAGTACAAGGGCATCGACAAAGATCAAATCATGCATCCAGGGTAAAACAAATAGCTCTTGAGACGGTTAAGCTAAGTGAAATAAGTGAGAAAGTGACAGACAATTATCAGATGGTTTCACTCACATCCAGAATATAAATAAACTGGCAAAACCCCAACAGAACCAACTCCCAGACTTAGTGAAACTTATGGTGATTACAGGACAGAAAGTGTGCATTAGTGTGTGTGTGTGTGTGTGTGGTGTGTGTGTGTGTGAGTGTGAGAGAGAGAGATAGAGAGAGAGAGGAGAGAGTGTGTATATGAGAAAGAGAAAGAGAGAAGAGAGTGTATGAGTGTGTGTGAGAGAGATAGAGGAGTGTGTGTGTTTGTGTGTGTGTGTGTGTGTGTGAGGATGGTTTTGGTGGTGAGATGACACTGGAACTTTGGTGGCGAGAAAAGTGACAATTAACACATATAGAGGAGTCAAATTAAGCCCTCGAAATTCCTTAACATATTAAAATTAATGAAAGAATCTCAACAAAAAACAAAGTAGGAACAAAATCGAAATCAAAAGGAAACAGATGCCAGTTTTCAGGCCAGTTCAAGTATTTTGAAGGACACTTGGAGCTCAGACCACTACATGAGGGTCCTGTCTCTCGACATTCCCAGAATTGGAAGATGGTGGCAACCAGATCCACAGATGGATGGACACACAGTAAAATACACAGTGATACCCACAGAGGCGGAGAGAGTCTCACACACACACACACACACACACACACACACACACACACACGGTGCAGATATTCTTGCACGTATGTGATAGCAACCGAGTCTGATGGATAAAAGTCTGAGAAGTCATAAGTGTTGACACATATACTGTCCCCTCTGAGTGCCACCCCACCTGCTCTGTAAACCCAGTGACACTGCAGAGACCTCTCTGGCTGTTCATCTCAGAAAATGGGGATCCAAAGGACATCAATAAGACTTTACCCTCTGGGGCTGGAGAAATAGCACAGCGGGGAGGGCACTTGCCTTGCATGCAACCGACCGGGGGTTCAATCCTCAGCATCTCATATGGTCCCCCGAGCACTGCCAGAAGTAATTCCTGAGCACAGAGCCAGGAGAAATCCTTGAGCATCGCTGGGTGTGCAACCCTCCCCTCACTCCCCCCCCCCAAAAAAAAAAGACTACACTTTCCCTTTAATGGTTAGGGCTTACAAGGTTTGAGATTTTGAGACAATTTCTTCCCAGGTCCTATTTCAACAATTCTCTCAGAATTCAAATATCTTCATGGGGTTCTGCTAAGAAGCAGAACTTCTCTCTGTCACTAACTCCATCTCAATCCTGTTTGACTCATCACTGTTTGACCAGTGGCCACTCTGCATTTCCACCGTCACTTCGCCGCCTTCTAATGTTTGCACACGGAACTGCAGGAAGGTGTGTTCTCCTCCCGCTGTGTGAATCTTTAAACAGCCACTCGCATCTAGGAAGACTCAGGGGAAGAAAAGGAGGAGAGAAATCTCATGCATTTCACATGCACTCTCCCAGCATCCTTTCCGCCTTCAGTTTGCCAGTATAAACTGCATTAGAGTCCGAGGAAATGCCATTTTTCCTGGTAGCTTCACAGCATATGTGACGATTAGAAGTCAGAAGTTCCTTTAGGAACACAGGATCATAGCTCATTTTGCTACTGCGCTACTCTTGCACATTTTTAGTTCAAACCAAGTGAGAGAGAGAGAGAGAGGGGGAAATAGAGAGAGAGAGAGGAGAGAGTGGGAGGGAGAGAGAGAGGAAGAGAGAGTAGGAGAGAAAGAGAGAGAGAGGAAATAGAGAGAGAGAAAATGAGAGAGTGAGAGGGAGAGAGAGAGGAAGAGAGGCAGAGAGAGGGAGAGAGAGGGGGGGGGGAGAGAGAGAGAGAGAGAGAGAGAGAGAGAGAGAGAGAGAGAAGCAAACCTTCCCCAGGGCCCCCTTCCCTACAGAGGGCTCGTGAAAGCAAACAGCCTAGGCCGGGTATCCCGACATCCTTCTTGCTCTGAGTTCCTCGATGCGGCATCATGATATTCTGATGACATGGGATCAAAAGCCATCGCCCCTCCTAAAACAATCTCCCGCAGGCAGGGACTTGCCTCTCTCCCTACCTTTGCTGCTGGTACCACCGCAACTAACTCAGCCAGAGGAAAACACAGCCATGCCCCTCAGACTCAGTCCTGACCTCTGCTCTCAGTTCAGCCTTAACAGGAGCCGGCGAGCATATCACATTCCTGTGGTCCATACGTGTCCCTTCTCTCCTTGACATGTTTGGTGCCTACCCCACCCGACACACCTCCCTCCCCCCTGCCCCTGGTCCAGATGCTTTGCTTCTGGTTCCATTGAGCACTTGAGTCCGGGCCCCACTCCCCAAACTCCCCATCCCTGCAAACGGCCCAACCACATTCCCTGTACAGCTGTTTCCTCCTTGACTATCTCACCCACAGCAGCTCATTCACGCTCCTCTCCTCCCATCCTCCTCCTCAGCGCTGCAGTTTCCCCTTCCGAGTCAACGCTCTCCTTCCACATAATCCCCATGGCTTTCTTCTTCTTTTTTTTTTTCATTTTACTTTTTTAAACTGAATCACCGTGAGACAGACCAAGGCTTCAGTAGAACAGTGTTCCAACGCCCCGCCCTCCACCAGAGCAGAGCTCCCTCCCCGTGGCCTCAACCACACTGCCGTTCCCCACGCGAACAGATAAGAGGTAAAAGGGGCTGGAGCGATAGCACAGTGGGTAGGGCGTTTGCCTTGCACGCGGCCGACCCAGGTTCGAATCCCAGCATCCCCTATGGTCCCCTGAGCACCGCCAGGGGTGATTCCTGAGTGCAGAGCCAGGAGTAACCCCTGTGCATCACCGGGTGTGACCCAAAAAAAAAAAAAAAAACAGATAAAAGGTAAAAGCCTCTCAATGCCGCCTCCTCGTGAAGACCCTCTTCCCTCTCCCGGCTCCCGTCCACAGTGGAAGTTCTGAGGTTAATCTTAGTTGCAGCTCGCAGCATCTCATCCCTCTTCCCTTCTGATCTCCTCAGCCCGTGCCCAGTCACAGCTGCTCTTATGTAGGGCCGGGAGAAACGGGTGTGGCCCACTGGTGCAGCAGCCTCTCGATGCATCTGGGATAGACGATGTGGAGGGTGATGGATTCGGGGGAGGAGGCACGCAGCTCCTGGAGGCGCCCCTGAGGGTGAGCCCCTGCGGTCTAGCTGCCGCTCCAGACGGGGGTCTCTGTGAGCAAAGGCTTAGGGGCAGGAATGCTCCGTGTCCAAGCAACAGCGAATGATGTGGGTCCTAGGTCCTGGGCCGGGATGCGGGCTGTAAAGCGGGCAGAGCAGGAGGAGACGTGTCTCTGATGATGCTCAACACCGAGATTTGACCTTGACCCGAGCGAGGTGCCACTAATCTGATGGTAAGGTCAGTGACACGTGTGGGAGCACTGTGGAAGGAGGTTTCCGTGGGCAAGCATGGAAGTGATGCAGGGGATTCTCCGTGTGCTCCTGCAGGCGCCCGGGCCCCCTCCACCCTCCTCCCTGCTCTCAGGGCCTGGGGTCGGCAACCTCCGACTTCACCCCCTGCCACGGCTTCTCATCCGGGCTAGCCGCAGCAGAATGACACGGGGAAGGCTCCACCCTTGTTCTAGAACCTTCTGCCGACAAAACAGGGATTCTTCCCTCGGAGGCTCCACTCCAGTGATCCCTCTACTGGTCCGAGAGGGAGTGGAAGGAAAGTTCTGTCCCAACATGAGTCTGCCGGAGAAGTTGACATGAGTCAGCGGAAGCTGGTTGCGGGTGCAAGCTGCAGCCGGCCCGCTGGTGCCCAGAACTGTACCTCCAACCAGCTTCCGCATCACGCTGGCCCCCGAATGCACAGCCTCCAGCTGGAGTAGTGGTGAAAGACTGAGAGCAGCCCCGTCTCCTGCGCCCTGCCTGCAGCGCAGCGGGGCCACTTCGAGCGGCCACTTCGAGCGTCACTGCTCCTCCTGCAGAAAGTCCAGCCTCGTCCTGCTAACTCGCCTTATGCCACCCCCTCCTGGTGCCCCGGGTTTCTGGCCAGGCCCGAGTCTGGGAATGGTTCCAGGGCTGCGGGCCAAAGGGCACCGCTGGCACGCTCACTCCTCAGACTCGGGCAGACTCGGGCTGCCCAGGCCCACACAGTGTGCCAGAGACTGAGCCGACCACTGAAAGCGGAGGACTCAAGGTTAGAACTCTAGTCTGGTTTCTCCCTCCCGCCACTGCCCCAATTAGAAGGATCCAGCCCCTCCAGGCCACCGCTGGACCACCCGTTCCTGCAAGGCAGACGTGCCCCTTCCCTGGACACAACCCAGCCCCCCACGCACACCCGCACGCTCCAGACCCGCACTGTCCACTCGCTGCCCGCCAGGCGCGGGCTGAGCAGAGCCCAGCTCGGCTTCTGCACCAGCAAACACGGCCCGGAAAGCTCCCGCGCCTGCAGCTTCACAAAGAAAAGCAAAGACGCTAACAATAAATGCCTAAGGACGCATCCCGCGGAGGCCAGGCTCGGGGTTACTGGAACAGAGTGACCTGTCGCCTCCGAGGGATCTGCGGCCAGAGAGGCTGACAACGACCACGGCGACAAGGGCAGTGACATCTTAATGCGACCCAAGTGTCGCTGAATGATGTCAGCTCCTTCCTTCCTTCCTTGGAAAATGGGTCACGCAGAGGGAGACGCTGAGTGTGTCTGGGTGTGTGTCTGTGTGTCTGTGTGTCTGGGAAAGGAGAAGAGCCCGTTCCCAGCTGCGCAGGAGGCGCTTCTGGCCAGCTAAGGACCAGTCCGTGAGTATAGACTCGGCGGACACGAGGCCGTGGTCCCCGGTGGACCCCAGTGCCCGGCTCTGCCGCCCACCCCAGCTGGAGCAGACAGTCCCGTACTGCTGGTGCCTTTGGGGGCCATCGGCTCCGAGGGAGACTCCCCCAGAGATGGACGCCGTCGCAGCCAGGAACCCGCAGCCCCGCCCCCAGGACAGCCCGCTCAGCTGGGACATCCAGGGCAGCAAGACCTGGCCCTGTGTCCCCCGCGCAGAGCTGCCCGAGCTCCGGGACCACTGACTGCAGCTCCGCTTGTCCGGCTGCCCAGTGGGCTCTGGACTCTCTCCCCAAGCAGGATCCACGCGGAAATCTGCATCTCGTAACGCTGCCCAGAAGACCCAACCGAAGCACTATTAAAGGACCGATTCTGACTCAAAGTATATGGAGAATAAAGGGAATATCATTAGCTACTTAGATGGGGGGTGGGGTGGGAGGGGGGTATTGGGGTTCTTGGTGGTGGAACATGTGCACTGGTGAAGGGATGGGGGTTTAATCAGTATTTGACTGTGACTTAACCTGAAAGCTTTGTGATTTTTTTTTCTTTTCACGGTGATTCAATAAAATATTTCTTATAAAAAATTTTTTTTTAAAAAAAGGACCGATTCTGGGGCTGGAGCGATAGTATAGCAGGGAGGGTGTTTGCCTTGCACGAGGCTGACCCAGGTTCTAGTCCTAGCATCCCGTATGGTCCCCCAAGCACCGCCAGGAGTCATTCCTGAGTGCAGAGTTGGGAGTAGCCCTTGTGCATCACCGGGTGTGACCCAAAAAGAAAAAAGAAAAAAACGGAATTCTGATAGAAATCGGCAGTGAATGGATGCTGTGAGGGTTCAACTGTGTCCCCTCTCCACCAGCTTCCTGTCGAATGTGTTAACCCAAAGGGTCCCCGAGAGCCCGTCCGGTGACCGGGTTTTTACAGAAAGAGCCCGGTGTGACTGGTATGCTTCTTGGAGCAGGACCCACGACGTGGTGGACGCGGGGAGGAGGTGGCTCAGGCATGCAGCCACTGAATCCGTCTTGGCTGCGAAAGCCGCTGCAGTGCTGCTCTGGGACAGGAAGCCTGGCAGTGAGTCTGAATTTCCTGGACGAGAGGGTGGCTGCAACACAAGATGGCTGCTCGGTGCCAAAACAGCGGGGCCTGCATCACGGACAACAGTGAAGCATCAGTTAAAAAGAGGATCCTGCCACACAGGAAACTGTCACAGTACAACCAGAATAGGTGCCTTCCGATATAATACATACGAAGAACATGGGCTCACCCCTGAGGTCCTCTTTGCTAGAGATGCTTTATTTTTGGCTTTTTTTGGGGGGGAGGGGCGGTCAGGGGTTACGCCTGGCTCTGCACTCGGGAATCACTCCTGGAGGTGCTCAGGGGTCCACATGGGATGCCAGGGATCAAACCTGGGTTGGCGAATGCAAGGCAAATGCCCAACCCACTGCACTGTTGCTCCAGGCCATTGTCAAATATGCTCAACTTCAATCTAAACATGTCTTTCACCTAGCTACAGAAAATTAAGGGGAAATTAGACCATCCAAAATACGGGATATTTTGCAGAAAACTGGCTTTGTCTCTTCAAAATGTCTGTATCAAGTTCTACAGACAGGGAGAAGAATATCTACCAACGCAACCCAACCAGTTGAATGGAATCCTGCTTTTTAAAGAATCAAATATAGGCCCAAAAGATTAGCACTTGCCTGCACGCGGCTGGCCCTGTTTCAATTCCCAGCACTACGTGATTCCCCAAAGTACTACCAGGAGTCATTCCTGAGCTCAGAGCCAGAAATAACCCCTGAGCACTGCTGGCTGTGGCCCCAAACACATACACAGTCATCCAATGGAAAAGATCACTTTGCCACTGTAGAAATTTGAATGAAAAATAAATACTATATTAATGAGTTATGATAATGTTTCTACTTTTAGGAGATGCCTGGAAAATAATCTAGGAATAAAAAAAGCCATAATATCTGCAACTTACTTTTGAATGACTGAGAAAAAAAATTAGAGAAAATGCAAAAAAATGGTTGAATGTTAATAATGTTATCTGGTAGAAAATATGCAAATGTTCACTGGATTATTCCTTGTAATTCTCTGCATTTGGGCCAGAGTGATTGCACAGTGTTAGGGTGTTTGCCTTACACTCGGCCAA